>NC_041390.1:407264457-407330287 GCF_002162155.2 Triticum dicoccoides | reverse complement strand
TATATATATATATATATATATATATATATATATATATATATATATATATATATTATAAACATTATTCTGATCACGGGATCAGAATAATATTCTGATCACAACCTGAACTGCCTAAGTAACGCGCCTGGTCTTCCCTCTGTACGAACCCGACCTTCGAGCTATCTTCGCAACCATGGCTTTCCCTATGAATTATTCTATTTAGTCGTGTTCTATATTATGTTAGTGTAATCTAGAAACGTTTTTAGCAACTAAATATTGGTTTTAAATAGGAATCTCGCTCGTTGGCGGATTTTGCTCTCGGGTCGTGATGAAATTGTGTTTTTTGCAATTTTACTGCCTGAGTTGTTCGACCTGAACTTCTGCCAGTGCTAGGTTGAACTTCCGCCAACATTGCCCAAATGGTGCTTGTGATATACCGTTGGAAAGCTATGGATACCAGTATCATGACCCAAGTTAAAATTTTGGCAAAATGTAAGTAGTTCAAGAGCAGTTTTGAAAACCGTTTTTTCTTCATACAAAAAATGTGAATCGTATTTTTGATCGCATTTCTAAACCGTTTATCGGAATGACGCAAATAATATGGTGTTGGAAAGCTGCTGCAAAACTGCTCCTTCCACATGTTGAAAGTTTTCTCTAATTCCTTATGGATAAAGAGTAGTTTGGAAAAACATAGAATTTCACAAAATGAACACCCGAGTTTGTATTTTTGATGCCATTTCTAAATGGCTAATCCAATTGAGGAAAATAATATGGCGTTGGAAAGCTTATGAAAATGCGCTACTTTTTCATGTTAAAAGTCTTTTATAATTTTGAATGGTTCAAAACTAATTTAGAAAACGATACAAGTTCCACCGAGTTCCTATTTTCGAGCTAATTTTTTAACCGTACGTCCGAATGTAGCAAATGATATGGCGTTGGAAAGCTTGAACAAATGCAAAACTTTTTTGTATATATTGTTTCTCCCAATTCCTTACGGTTTTAAGTCAATTTTGAAAATGGATAAAAACGTATTTTCATCGTAATTTCTACAAACTTTATCGAAATGGGACAAATAATATACTTCTGGAAAGTTACGGAAAATGTGAAACTTCTTCATGTTAATGGTTTTGTCTGATTCCTAGCCGTTGTCATGTAATTTCGAAATGGCGAGATCATTCGTTCTGCCTCTATCACGAAACAAATTCTTCAAAAATGCACCGCGTGAAGAACCTGAACTTCTCGGTGCGTCTACCTGAACTTCACTCTGTTTTTCACGTGATTTGTTTTGCCTATAGCTCTCCATCCATTTACCGGAACACTCACTGGAATTGAGCAAAGTAATATACGAGTGGAAAGCTGATGTAAACACGCAACTTTCCCGTGTTGATCTTTTTTTCATACTCGCGACGATTTTAAAAGTTTTTCATCTGAAATTCATTCACTATAGTAGTCGAACTTCCTGCTGTTTTCAAGTTGAACTTCTGTGACATATTTTCGTTTGTAATTTTCCCATTCATTTCGTCTGTGTTACACAAATGATATTCCTTTTGTACAAACCTCTCTCACAATAATTTTCTCAACTTTATCCGATGGAGGACTTGAACTTATAACAATAAAACTTTTAGACTTTGCTTTTTTATTCTTTTTAATACAAAATGCACACCGTGTAGTACGTGAACTTCTGGCAGTCATCAATCTGAACTTCTCTCGGTTACGTGAATATATCTAACTTTTTTATTCTTTTTATTCTTTTTTTCTCATTTGAAAACACACACCAGGCAGTACGTGAACTTCTGGCAGTTATTAATTTGAACTTCTCTCTGTTTCGCTTTTAGTAACGAAAAAATGACTTTTTTTATAGACATTGAACCGCTCTAACTTTTTTATTTGAACTTCTTTGTGTTTTTTTAGAAATGTGAAAATTGGAGTTTTTTAGAAACAGTGAACCTCTTCATTATTTAAAATTGAACTTGTTGGTTTTATTCTTTAGTAATTGGAAAAATCGTTATAAATATCAAACTCCTCTTCTTTTTCTAATTGAACTTCTTGGTTTTATTCTATAGTAACAGGAAAACTTGATTTTTATTTGTTTTTACACCATGAATTATTCAAGTCTGCACCATTGATTTTTCTCCTCTGCACATCCCGTCTCTTGAGTCTTGACTTTTAAATCCCCGCTTGAATTATTAAAGTTTTTGTTACATAAAGTAAACAAGTTTGTTCTTTTTTGTGCCTAAATATTTTTTATTCTCTGAATTTCTCTCGTAGCTCCCTTTGAATTTCTACACATATGTCATGAATGTTCCCTAGTTTTTTTGAACCTTTTCTGTTTGTATTAGTGAGTTTTTTGTTGAACTTCGCTGGTTTTCATTTTTGGACTCGAAGGGGTTGTCATATCAACTAATATATTTTTTATCATTCCCCTTGAGCATCTTATTTTATGAACTTCTAGTCTTGACGAATGCACCAGACTTGGGAACACCTCATTCTTTTTTTGACCTTTTTTAGCAGAAGTTATACTTGAACTTCACTGACTTTTTTTGTGGAGCAAGCAAATGTGCATACCACACAAGGAACAGGGCACATTTTCTTTCGTTGTGGACATTTTTTAAAATCACATGGAGAGCACACAATCACAAAGAGGAATATAAAGAAGGAAAAAATTATGCATTTTACTTTTTTTTGCTCATACATAGAAAATGTGTGTATCCACATTTTTAAATCTTCTATGTTCTTTCTTTGATCTACATGACTTGGAAAGAACAACATGTCACAAGCTGCCCCGAGGTACATCCCTGAGGTTGTTAACGACACCGAGCGAGAGCGCTCCTACGGTGGCACCCATTTTACCACGACTATGTGAATGGCAAGAAATATGAAACCTTGTGCCACACCAACAAAAAGGGCGAGAAGCAAGGTTGGAAAAAGCGCTAGGCGGTAGGCGGGCGATGACTCTGAAAGGATCGATATGGTTGACTAGAGGGGGGGTGAATAGGCAACTACCAATTTTTACTTTTCTTTACCAAATTAAACTTTGCATCAAAGTAGGTTGTCTAGATGTGTAACTAGGTGAGCAACCTATATGATGCAATAACAACAAGCATACAAGCAAGCAAGGGAAGAAACACTAAAGAGCTTGCACAAGTAAAGGTAAGAGATAACCAAGAGTGGATCCGGTGAAGACCAGGATGTGTTACCGAAGTTCCTTCCTTTTGAGGGGAAGTACATCTCCGTTAGAGCGGTGTGGAGGCACAATGCTCCCCAAGAAGCCACTAGCTAGGGCCACCGTATTCTCCTCACGCCCTCACACAATGCGAGAAGCCGTGATTCCACTATTGGTGCCCTTGAAGGCGGCGACCGAACCTTTACAAACAAGGTTGGGGAAATCTCCACAACTTAATCAAAGGCTCCCAACAAGACCACGAAGCTTCACCACAATGGACTATGGCTCCGTGGTGACCTCAACCGTCTAGGGTGCTCAAACACCCAAGAGTAACAAGATCCACTAGGGATGAGTGGGGGAATCGAAAATCCCTTGGTGGAAGTGCAGATCGGGGCCTTCTCAACCACTCCCGAGCAAATCAACAAGTTTGATTGGCTAGAGAGATAGATCGGGCAAAAATGGAGCTTGGAGCATTTAATGGAGCTTGAGCAATAAATGGAGCTTGGGGGAGGAAGAGGTAGGTCAAAGAGAAGAAGGGGACTCCCTTTTATAGTGGGGGCAACAATCCAACCGTTGCTCCCCACCAACCAGCCCCGCATAGGGCGGTACTACCGCTGAGAGGGGGCGGTACTACCGCCAGGACAGCGGTACGACCGCGCCAGCCAGCGGCACTGCCGCACAGAGGAGACTAGTAGGGAAAGGACCCAAACGCGGTACTACCGCGGTGGTAGGGGCGGTACTACCGCTCCTGGAACAGTACTACCGCCTCTACAACCGCAACTAGTGCCGCAAAACCCGACATGAGAAAAAGACCTCTCGAATCGAGGCGGTAGGAGCCAGACTGCCCAGCGGTACTACAGCAGCGGGGTCACGGGCGGTACTACCGCTGTGGAGCGGTACTGCCGCTTGTGACCCTTCGGCCGTACTACCGCTGGCAGTGCGGTACTACCGCTGGGGCGCATAAGAGAGAGAGAGAATGTCTCAAAGATGCTGAGGACGAGGCAGAGGTGCCAGGCACCCCAGCGGTACTACTGCTGTGGAGCCACGGGCGGTACTACCGCTATGGAGCGATACTGCCGCTTGTGGCTCCTCAGCGGTACTACCGTTGGGTGCACGATACTACCGCTTGGACCCAGACAGGATAAGGAAGAGAGGAGAGAACTCTACAATGGAATGGAAAAGCTCGGAGGGTGAGAAGCTGATGTGTACGTGATGATTCCACCCATGCAATACCCCAGCGGACCCCCTCTTCATAGTACGATGCCCTCTACGCAACTAGTCCACCGAGAAAGAAATGAAAGAGCTACACCATCTTGAAATACACTCCGAGGGGAAGAAAGCGTCTCGTGCCAGGGGAGAATCTGTGAATTATTCAAAGCACAAGATTAGTCCGCAAACATGTCGTCATCAATCACCAAAACTACCTTGAGATAGATATGCCGTAACAATCTCCCCCTTTTTGGTGGATTGATGACAACTAGGGATTTGTGCAAGGAAAAGAAATAAAACGAAGAAAACTAAGAACTACAAAATATAGACGGGCTCCCCCAGAATGTGTGCACCTAGATATGGCAAGACACACACATTCGGATAAACACTCCCCCTATATTTTATAGTCCAACAATACTAAGCACAAGATATATGAGAGAAGAGAATAAACAGGACAAGCATGCATCTCATAATAAACTACAGTACTCTGAATAGACATAAGTAATAAGGTAGCGATAGGGAGCATATGTCTCACACCATATGGCTAGAACTTAGGTCTCACAACCAAACCAAACCAAATAAAGACACCGAGAGAACACACAAGAACCCACAAGACGACTCAAAGCACGGCAACAAACACAAATCCCTACACTCTCTCCCCCTTTGGGAGCGAGACACCAAAAAGGGCAAAGAGTGACGCTATGACTCCAGGTGATGAGAAGATGAAGATCTCAAACATCACATCTCTGTATCTTCATCGTGGGTCGAAAACTGCTCGGCATCGAAGTCGGTCCAACGGCAATGCTGATGAATCCATTCCTCCTCTTCAGTGATTTGACCCTTAGACCGACTGGCAACTATTGCTCCCATCTAACGCATGAGCTCCTTGTGGCGCGTCCTGGAATGCTTTTCCGCCACATGAGTCATGTACTGACCATGAGACTCCATGCAGAAAAGCTTCTTCATCTTGCGCTTAAGCTTCTCTGCCCACGACGGTTCTGTACTAGAGGGGCCAAAGTCCTCCTCATGATCATCAGTAGCAGCCCCACCCTCGGTCCCCATGGCAGCAGCAGCAGCAGCAGACGGATCTCCCATGGCAGCAGCAGCAGACGGACCCCCTGTGGCAGCAGTAGCAGATGGACCCCCTGTGTGAGGTGTTGTCCAATTGTCCTTCTTCCTCAAACGCTTGATCTCATGAGAAACCAAGTCTCCAGTTTCTAGCAACACTCTGGGATAAGTCTGTGCCCAGGCCCTCTCAATGAGCATCATGATAAATGGACCATATATAGGGCACTTGCGCTCAGACACGGCAGAGAGAAGTTCAGACCACATGACATGAGAAATATCCAGGCTCTCTCCAGTGCTTGCTTCCTTCTCATGCTGACAAAAAAGGAGCATGTCCACGAGGTAAGAGTGGACCATATCCAGATTCCCGATCCGAGGGAAGAGAGTCTCACGGAAGATGCGATGAAGAATGTCCAGATACGGAGACAGCTCATAGGTCTTCTTCTCAGTTACTAGGTGAACTTTCACAGTGCAGTAGGGCCAAAGGGCTTGCTTGTGGGTGGACGTAGCATTGCGGTGAGGGCGGAAACCGACAGGAGTCTCAAGCTCGTGATCCACCACATCAAGTAACTCCATGAAAGCCTTCGACTTGACAGAAAGCAGCTTGCCATTGGTCATCCATATCAGAGTCCTATCGACATCCGTCCCAAGATGGACGGTGGCATAGAATTGAGCCACCAAATCCGCATCGAAATCCTTGTTGAATTGCATGATCCTGAGAATGTTCAGCTGAGTGCACATCTGAAGGGCTTCGCCAAAGTACTCCAGGTCCTTCTCCATAGCATCAGTGTCAATGGAGCGAACATCAACAAAAAGATTCTTCTTGGCCTTGATCACATCAAAGTAGATGGCAAACTGAAAACGGTTCCAGAATGGGCGGTTGACCAAAGTGGGTTCTTGGTCCACCGCATAGGGGTTGCGGCGACGCTTCTCCCAAAACTCCTTGTTGGTCATCTCAGTCACAGTCTTCCCCTTTGGCTTGTTGGCGGGCTTCGATTGCTGAGGAGGTGGAGGAACACTTGTAGATGCACTTGCTGGAGGCGGATGGGTGCTCGAGGAACCACCGGCTGGCTCTGAGGTGTGGTAGCGTTTTGATGTAGCACGCCTGGGGTTGATACGGCGACCTTGCTGCTCGGAATGGTCGTCACCTGGAGCCAAACACAAGAACACGCAAAACAACCAGAAAGAACGAGCATAAGCCAACAAACTCAACAAAAATGATCAAGGTAAGGTAGGAAAATGATGGAATTTGGCATGCAGCGGTAGTACCGTGACATGCCCGCGGTAGTACCGCCCCAAAGAGAGCGGTAGTACCACTCGAGGTCAAGCGGTAGTACCGCTCCAATGAGAGCGGTAGTACTGCTCGAGGCGGAGGAACAGCAGTTTCCTACAGCACGAGGTGGTGAAACAGCAGTTTCCTACTACCGTGGTCAGATCCGGCACTACCGGCCTACCAAATTCAAAAATATTCCTACCAAACTCTAATTGAGATAGTCTAGTTGCCTTCTCCAACCAACTCAAGCCTAGATTTGGCCAAAATTCTAGAGATGCAACCACCATTGCCCCTAAGAAACAAGATTTGAAAACGAGACAAAAGGAAAGAAGGAACGTGGGCAATACCGACATCCATGGCAAGAGAACAAGGTGGGGATCGACTCCACCAAAGGAAATGGAGAGGGACGTCCCAGAGACGGAGATCCGCCGGAGCCCTCCTGCGGCGAGTGGAGGCTGGAGAGAGGAAGAGAAAAGAGGGGGCAAAGTGAATGGGTATGGGGGAGAAGAAACCTCCCCCTGCCCCGACTTAACCCCCAGGTCCCGTCCCTCAGCGGTAGTACCGTGCTGGGGGGGCGGTAGTACCGCTTACGAGCGGTAGTACTGCGCACCACCAGTGGTAGTACCGCCCAGCACGCCATGGCAACTAAACAAACAAGGATTTTAGCTCGAAGGAAATACAAAACGGCAGGAAAAGAGAGCAAGAAAAGAGAGCACACAAGAAACGACACACCTCTTCAAAAGAGGGCGGTGGCCGAGGCCACCTATGTTTGAGTTAAGAGGTATGGCGCCGCGAAGATTTTAACCTTGGGCCCATGACCAAAACTCGTCTTTGAAACACAAATACCATCAACAATGGCTAAAGTGAAAGACTTGATCAATTTATGCATAATGGGGGGAGAGAGAGTTCATTCAGAGAATAACACTCCCCCTATGTCCATGCCTACACCTCAACTAGACAACAAATTGAGCGTGGTGGGGTGTGCAAGGGTTCAAGACACATTGCTCGAATCAATGATATTTAGCTCATGCCTTAACTCGCGAAATCTTGCTTCATCCAAGGGCTTCGTGAAAATATCTGCAAGGTTATCATGAGTGTTGACATAGTTGAGCTCGATCTCTCCTCGCCTAATGTGATCCCGGATGAAGTGATACCGAATCTCAATATGCTTCGTCTTGAAGTGTTGCACCGGGTTGAGAGAGATTATGATGGCACTTTCATTGTCACACCAAAGAGGCACTTTGTCACAAGTGACACCGTAATCCTTCAAAGTTTGCCTCATCCATAGGAGTTGTGCACAACAACTACCGGCGGCAACATACTCCACCTCAGTGGATGAGAGAGACACACAACTTTGCTTTTCGGAAGACCAACTTACCAAAGAGCAACCAAGGAATTGGCACCCTCCAGAAGTGGACTTCCTATCCACTTTGTCTCCGGCCCAATCGGAATCCGAGTACCCTACAAGCTTGAAGTTTGATCCTCTTGGGTACCATAAGCCAAAGTTTGGGGTATGAGCCAAATATTGAAAGATTCGTTTGACCGCCACATAGTGACTTTCCTTAGGTGCGGATTGAAACCGTGAACAAATTCCCACACTCAACATGATGTCCGGTCTAGATGCACAAAGGTAAAGCAAGGATCCAATCATAGAACGATATACCTTTTGATCCACCACTTTACCATTGGGATCTAAGTCAAGTTGGCACTTGGTGGGCATTTGAGTGGAGGCCGGCTTGACGTCACTTAGCTTGAATTGTTTGAGCATGTCTTGAGTGTATTTGGATTGATTGATGAAGGTTCCTTCTTTTCTTTGCTTCACTTCGAACCCTAGAAAGAACTTCAACTCTCCCATGGAGGACATCTCGAACTTTGAGGTCATGAGAGCGGCAAATTCCTCATTGAAAGCTTTGTTAGGAGAGCCAAAGATAATATCATCAACGTATAATTGGCACAAAAACAACTCCCCTTTAACCTTCTTAGTAAAAAGAGTGGGGTCGATTAGCCCAACTTCAAAACCACGGTCTTGTAACAACTCGGTAAGGTGGTCATACCACGCACGTGGGGCTTGTTTAAGGCCATAGAGTGCCTTATCGAGTTGATACACATGATTGGGAAAGTAGGGATCCTCGAACCTAGGGGGTTGCTTGACGTAAACCAACTCATTAATAGGACCATTAAGAAAAGCACTCTTCACATCCATTTGTTGTAACTTAAAGTTATGATGAGAAGCATATGCAATCAACATGCGAATGGATTCAAGACGAGCAACGGGAGCACAGGTTTCACCGTAGTCGATACCCTCGACTTGGGAGTAGCCTTGTGCTACCAAACGAGCCTTGTTGCGAATGATAATCCCATGGGCATCTTGCTTGTTCTTGAATATCCACTTGGTTCCTATGACATTGTGATTCCCAGTCGGTCTTGGCACCAATCTCCACACTTTGTTGTGCTCGAAGTTGTTGAGTTCTTCATGCATGGCATTGAGCCAATCCGGATCTTCTAGCGCTTCATAGACCTTGTGGGGTTCCACACAAGAGACAAACGCGTGATGCTCACAATAATTTGCTAATTGTCTACGAGTGCTTACCCCCTTTCTTAAGCTTCCAAGCACATTCGTCATGAGATGATCCTTGGTGGAGAGCTTGGAAGCAACCTTGGCGGCACGACGCTCTAATTCCTCCTCCGGGGTGAGACGAGGAGTGGTCACTTGATCATCTTGAGCGTCATCTTGGGCTTGTTCTTGTTCTTGAACTTGCTCGGAGGAGAGAACTTGACCTTGGGCATCACTTGATGTATCAACACCGTCTTGAGCGTGATCTTGCCCTTGGTCATGTTCTTGAGGATAAGGTCCTTCATGTTGTTCTTCGGAAGCGTGTGGGCCTTGGGTTGGTGATGGCTCCACTTGAGTGGAGCTTTGTCCTTCTCCTTCGGCCACAAGGGGTTCCTCAATGGGTAGGATAAAGCCAACACCCATTCTTCTTATGGCTTGGGGAGGAATTTCATCACCTACATCACAAGTGCCACTTTGCTCCACTTGGGAGCCGTTATTCTCATCAAACTCCACGTTACACGTCTCCTCAATAAGTCCCGTGGATTTATTGAGGACATGATAAGCATGAGAGTTTGTAGCATAGCCAACAAATATGCCCTCATAAGCTCTAGCCTCAAATTTAGACAACTGAACACCTTTCTTGAGAATGAAACACTTACACCCGAATACCCGGAAGTACTTGAGATTGGTCTTGTTACCGGTGAGTATCTCATATGGAGTCTTGTTCAAGCCCTTGCGGAGGTAGAGCCGATTGGATGCATGACACGCGGTGTTGATGGCTTCGGCCCAAAAGTTGTACGGAGACTTGAACTCCGCCATCATGCTCCTTGCCGCATCCATCAATGTCCGGTTCTTCCTCTCTGCAACACCGTTTTGTTGAGGGGTGTAGGGTGCGGAATATTGATGCTTGATTCCCTCATCACTAAGAAATTCATCCAAGGCTCGGTGCCGTTGTCACTTCTTATTGTCAAGATCTTTGCATTGTGTTGACGTTGTGCTTCATTTGCAAAGTCAATGATGGTTTGTTGGGTCTCGCTCTTCCTCTTGAAGAAATACACCCATGTGTACCTTGAGTAGTCATCCACAATCACCAAGCAATACTTCCAACCTCCAAGACTATCGAAATATGGAGGCCCAAATAGATCCATGTGAAGGAGCTCCAAAGGCCTCTTCGAATAAATGATCGTCGTGGGAGGGTGAGCCTTCTCATGTAGCTTTCCTTCGATACAGGCACTGCAAGCACGATCTTTAGCAAAACAAACATTCGCTAGTCCACGGACATGGTCCCCCTTGAGGAGACTTTGCAAAGATCTCATATTGACATGGGCTAAACGGCGATGCCAAAGCCACCCCACATCAACTTTAGCCATTAGGCACGTCGCGGTCTTAGTGGGTCGCTCTGAAAAGTTAATCACATATAGACCATTCTCGACATGCCCAACAAAGGCTACTTTAAGAGTCTTGCTCCACAAGAGGGCCACGGTATCGATATCAAAGAAAGTGGCAAAGCCCATGATTGCAAGTTGACGAACGGAAAGTAAATTGTATGCAAGGGACTCAACAAGCATGACCTTCTCGATCGTGAGATCATGAGAGATGACCACCTTGCCAAGTCCCAATACCTTAGAAGATGAGGCGTCACCCCACTCGACATTGGTGGGCATAGATGGAACCTTGTGCACGTCCACCACCAAGTCCTTGCTTCCGGTCATATGATTTGTAGCTCTGCTATCGAGCAAACATGATCCACCACCGGAAGCAAACACCTACAAGAGATCAATGCTTGGTTTTAGGTACCCATTTTGTAATGGGTCCTTTGATGTTAGTAACAATGGTCTTTGGAACCCAAATAGACCATTCAATGTACTCATGAAGAGAGCCAACAAATTTGGCGTAAACATGCCCATCACTAGCACGGCATAACACATAAGAAGGATTAAAATCGCCGGCTTTGTTGGGAGGGGTGACATTGCCCTTCTTGACATTGTTCTTCTTCTTCTCCTTGGAGGCACTCTCTCCCTCCTTCACAAAGGTTTGCATGAGAGGAGGAGGTCGTTTGGTCTTGTCATTCTTCTTCTTGTTCTTGGAGTCGGGCATGTACCCAACCCCTTCCTTGGCCACAACCCCCTTTTGGTTGATCAAGAGATCGTTGAGGTTCTTCTTGCCTTGTATGCAAGTTGCAAGACCTCTCTCAAGTTGTCCCTTTAGCTTAGCGTTCTCCTCAATGAGATGCACATGCTCACAACACGGGTTAGTAGCATTTGCATTATCAATTAACATCATACGAGGGAAAGTGGCTTTTTCCTTGGTTAGCTTCACTTGAAGTTGATCATGAGACTCTTTGAGGCTAGCATGAGCACCCTTCAAGACCTTGTGAGCCTTGTCAAGTAGATCAAACTCATCTTTGAGTCTAGCAAGATCAACCTCAAGTTCGGCCTTCTCGGAGTTTAGCACATGAGAAACTATGAGGACATGATCATAATCTTTCTTTAACTTAGCATGATCAACGTTGTGTGACTCCTCAAGAGCCAAACATAGACCACGCTCTTCCTCAAGAGCATTGGAAAGATCTGAAATCTCATCGGCATAGTCACGACTATGCCCTTCCATCTTAGTGATGGTGTCTTCGTGAGCCTCGATCATGTCATTGGCTTCACCAAGTTGTTCCAAGAGAGCAACAAAGTGCTTCTTGGATTTAACCTTGAGTTTGCCCATAAAGGCCTCAAACTCGTTAGCCTCCACATTAGCTCCCTCAAGTTCATTAATGCTATCCGTCGGAGAAGGATGATTAATTATGGTAGTTTTGATGGTGGGGGTTACCTTGTTGGTGGCTTTAGCCATGAGGCACTTGGCGGTGATGCTCTCATTGGGTGAGTCGAAGAGAGACACCCGTGACATCGTCGCAATGGCAATGGAGGCCATGGCAACCGACTCATCATCTTCATCATCGTCATCATCCTCATTGTACTCTTCTTGCACAACCAAAGACTTGGGAGGAGTCTTCTTGGTGAAGTTGTTCTTGTTGGGGAACGACTTGGCCTTGTCCTTTCGGATGAGCTTGCCACCATTGTCTTCCCTCTTCTCATACGGGCATTCCGCACTGAAATGACTCACGTTGCCGCAATTGTAGCAAGTCCTTACACGTTGCTTGCCCCTCGTGCCTCTCGAATTGTTTTTGCTAAAGTTTGGCCTTGAGTTTTTCTTGCTCCAAAATTGCCTTGAAGAGTGCCATGTGTTCATGATATGCATACTTCATATCTTCGGGGTTGCCCTCCTCTTCTTCCTCTTCTTCTTCTTCCACGGTGAGCTTGGCCTTCAATGCAAGGTTAGGCTTCTTTGCCCGTTGAGAACGGAGCACCGCATTGTCGGCGGTCTTGTCCAAAATGTTCATGGCCACAAACTCATCCAACACTTCGCTTGAGGTCAAAGTGTGGAAGTCCGGTCTTTGACGAATGACGGAGGACATGGCCTTGTGATAGGGCATCATTGCCTTGAGGAATTTGCACTTGATCCAATTGTCATCCATTTCCTTGCTCCTGTGATCTTGCAGTGAGACCGCGAGTTTGGTTACTCTCCGATAAAGCTCACGAGGTTCTTCATCTTCTTTCATTGCAAACTCATCGGCCTCATCTTGTACCACTTCATAGTTGGAGCGTTGAATGCTTGCGCTTCCCCGGTAGAGAGAGACAACACAATGCCATGCATCTTTGGCCAAGGCAAAGGGACGAAGATGAGGTAGGTCTTCGGGTGGAATTGCATCTTGAATGATGAAGAGAGCATTCTCATTGAATTGATTGTCCGCGGCTTCTCGAGGAGTGAAGTTGCTTGGATCATGTGGATAGAAACCTTCTTCAATGATTCTCCAAAGGTTAGTGTTCACATGATTTAAATGACGTTTAAAGCGGTAAACCCAAGAATCAAAATCCTCATTTTTCACAATCTTAGGGGGAGGACCGTCATGATTCAAATGAGTGGAAGGAACCGGTCCACCATAAACAAGTGGTGGTTCCACATGGGAAAAGATGTCGGTGCCATTCTTACCACTAGAAGAAGGAGCCTTTTCACTACTAGCTTCCCCCTTGTCGGGGATAGCATCCGTCACCTTGTTGGCGGGGTCACCCACTTTCAACGGTGCGGTGGATAGTTTAAGCCCCTCAAGAAATTTAGTAAACATGCTTTCAACTTCGGTCGTCATGGAGGTTTTCAATGTCTCCAAGGCCACATTGAACTCCTCACGAGAGACCGAGGTTCCCCCATCGCCCGTAGACAAGATCGGATTCACACCGGAGTGTTCCTCCACACCGTCTACAGTATCAACCATACTCTTTGGACGGTAAAGTCCTTAATAAAGAGACGAGGCTCTGATACCAATTGAAAGGATCGATATGGTTGACTAGAGGGGGGGTGAATAGGCAACTACCAATTTTTACTTTTCTTTACCAAATTAAACTTTGCATCAAAGTAGGTTGTCTAGATGTGCAACTAGGTGAGCAACCTATATGATGCAATAACAACAAGCATACAAGCAAGCAAGGGCAGAAACACTAAAGAGCTTGCACAAGTAAAGGTAAGAGATAACCAAGAGTGGATCCGGTGAAGACGAGGATGTGTTACCGAAGTTCCTTCCTTTTGAGGGTAAGTACGTCTCTGTTAGAGCGGTGTGGAGGCACAATGCTCCCCAAGAAGCCACTAGGGCCACCGTATTCTCCTCACGCCCTCACACAATGCGAGATGCCGTGATTCCACTATTGGTGCCCTTGAAGGCGGCGACCGAACCTTTACAAACAAGGTTGGGGCAATCTCCACAACTTAATCGGAGGCTCCCAACAAGACCACGAAGCTTCACCACAATGGACTATGGCTCCGTGGTGACCTCAACCGTCTAGGGTGCTCAAACACCCAAGAGTAACAAGATCCGCTAGGGATTAAGGATGGCAGTTTTGCCCATGGGTATGGGTACCCACGGGTACCCTACCCAAAAACATGGTATGGGCAAGACTTGAAGAGATTTTCTACCCACAGGTAATGGGTACCCATACCCGCAAAATATATGGGTAGGGCATGGGTAAGAAATTGTGCCCATGGGTAACCCAATGGATACCCAGAAAAAAATAATAAATGAAAATAACTCCTATAACATGTGGGGTTAACATCCAACTCATATGGTCCAACCCTAAATCTCGTATTCCTTAAACAAGTCATAGCTCATAGGCTCATAATCACCTGCTCGCCACTCCTCATACGTCCTATGTGACTCCTCAAAAGATGAAATATCGACTCTTAGCTACCAGACTCTTGTCAAACACTCGATCCAGTGATCCCCAATTTCCACCACTACCTTCCACTACGTCGGCCTTCCACCAACCGCTGCTCATACTCCCCTGATGCCTCCAAGAGACCACCCACTGGAGGAGGCCACATACTTGCTATACTACTCTACCATGATCACTTGAATTTTGAACTCATTTCTCTACCTCTCAAGAATTTGAATGCTATATATTATACCCAATGGATACCCATTGGTTATAGGATACCCGATGGGTATGGGCATGGGTGTTAGTTTATACCCATGGGGATTGAAGTGGGTGGGTATAAAAAGTTCCTATGGGTATGGGTTTGGGTAGAAGGAGGTTGTACCCGCCCATACCCTACACATTGCCATCCCTACTAGGGATGAGTGGGGGAATCGAAAATCCCTTGGTGGAAGTGTAGATTGGGGCCTTCTCAACCACTCCCGAGCAAATCAACAAGTTTGATTGGCTAGAGAGATAGATCGGGCGAAAATGGAGCTTGGAGCATTTAATGGAGCTTGAGCAATAAATGGATCTTGGGGGAGGAAGAGGTAGGTCAAAGAGAAGAAGGGGACTCCCTTTTATAATGGGGGCAACAATCCAACCGTTGCCCCCCACCAACCAGCCCCACACAGGGTGGTACTACCGCTGAGAGGGGGCGGTACTACCGCCAGGACAGTGGTACTGCCGCGCCAGCCAGCAGCACTGCCGCGCAGAGGAGACTAGTAGGGAAAGGACCCAAACGCGGTACTACCGCGGTGGTAGGGGCGGTACTAACGCTCCTGGAACGGTATTACCGCCTCTACAACCGCAACTAGTGCCGCAAAACCCGACACGAGAAAAAGACCTCTCGAATCGAGGCGGCAGGAGCTAGACTGCCCAGCGGGACTACGGCAGCGGGGTCAAGGGCGGTACTTCCGCTGTGGAGCGGTACTTCCGCTTGTGACCCTTCGGCCGTACTACCGCTGGCAGTGCGGTACTACCGCTGGGGCGCATAAGAGAGAGAGAATCTCTCAAAGATGCTGAGGACGAGGCGGAGGTGCCAGGCACCCCAGCGGTACTACTGTTGTGGAGCCACGGGCGGAACTACTGCTGTGGAGCGGTACTGCCGCTTGTGGCTCCCCAGCGGTACAACCGCTGGGTGCGCGGTACTACCGCTTGGACCCAGACAAGACAAGGAAGAGAGGAGAGAACTCTACAATGGAATGGAAAAGCTCGGAGGGTGAGAAGCTGATGTGTACGTGATGATTCCACCCATGCAATACCCCAGCGGACCCCCTCTTGATAGTACGGTGCCCTCTACGCAACTAGTCCACCGAGAAAGAAACGAAAGAGCTACACCATCTTGAAATACACTCCGAGGGGAAGAAAGCGTCTCGTGCCAGGGGAGAATCTGTGAATTATTCAAAGCACAAGATTAGTCCGCAAACATGTTGTCATCAATCACCAAAACTACCTTGAGAGAGATATGCCGTAACAGACTCTTTGCCTAGCGCCTAGCCTACCTAGGCGTAGCCTTAGCCGGCCAAGGCATTTTGTATGGTAGCAGGCTAGCAGGGTAATTTTTTGGCTAGGCATAGCCTTAGGCATTTTCTACTACATTAGGTTAGGACAATTGAATGATAATAAGATACTCCGTTCATCCCATGATATAAGATTTGAATATTTCGCTCCATCCCATGATATAAGATCTTATATTCAAATCTTATATCATGGGATGGAGGGAGTACATCACAACAACATGAAGAACTAAAAATGTTCCACTCAAGGGAAGTAGCAGTAACATAGGAACATCAAATATTCAAATATAGTTGAGGCAAACATCACACAAGACCAAATATGGCATATAGCATTATAAATTATGATCTCAAGTTCACAAGTACTTTATTCCTAGAATCTTATTTGAAAGACTTCTCTCAAGTCACAATAGGGATAGTTCCACATAGACGCACAACTTGAGTTAATTTAGGATCAATAGGACGTGTCCACTGTCAATGGGACCTATCTTGTGTGGCTCAGCTCTTCCAATACAAGTAACTTAAGGATCTCCAGCATGAGAAATATTCACGCCTTCTCTGAGCTCTAGCTCACGGGAAGTATTTTCCCTCCTCTTCTTAGATGCCTCCTCAAGAGATTTCTTGCACCTATCTTTAGCTTCCTGCGAGCTTTTCTTACATTTAGCCACAAAATTACCAACATGAGCCACATACTGCTTGTGACGATAAACACCTCCAATGATCACATGGTTACAAAACAAACACTTCACTTTGTCCTTGTTGTAAACATCGGCTAGACTCCCATACTCCCATCCCACATCATCTGACTTTCTCTTACGGACATTCTCTTCCAGCAACACTGATGTTGTATTTGTCTCCAACATCCTACAAATGCTCAAATACACAACAGCAATAGTTTAGTGATTCACATTGATAATGATAAAAAATATGGACCAGGTCTATCAAAGTGGAGACCACAAGTAGGCATAAATCTAGATAATAATCAAAGCAAAAAATGCAATAAAGTATGTCTGTACGGGTGTGCGCGTGTCCACATCCGAAAAACATATAGCATAAGATAAATCATTACCCACTTAATTACGTATATGATTTTTATAGAAGAAGGCAGAAGCAAAGCAATATAAGTTATAATATCATAAATTCATAGTATATGCAGATCAAATATGAAATAGGTAGGAAGCTGCCTATCAAGAGATTCCAAGCAAAACAAACTAAATATAAAATACAAAAACTACAATGAGGGAAACCAAAGAACATAATTTTTTGCATTACAAGCTTATAAATTTGTTGCATAATTGTAACACCCCGGATGTAACTTGCCATATTTGTACTCTGAATCTTGCCATTTCCGGCTTTAAGTTATGAGATTCCCTTCGTGGTTGGGTTTTGTCTTCGTTTTGCTTTTTGTTCATGTCATGCATTTCATATCATTGCATACGTGTTCGTCTCATGCATCTGAGCATTTTGCCCGTTGTCCGTTTTGCAATCCGACACTCCTACGTGCACCGGCGTTCCCCTTTTCCTATTTTCATAAGCAGGTCTTAAACTTTCTCGAAATGGACCGAGATTTGCCATGCGGCCTTGGTACACCACCGGTAGACCGCCTGTCAAATTTCGTGCCATTTGGAGTCCGTTTGATACTCCAATGGTTAACCGGGGTACCGCGAAGGCCTCTTTTGTGTTGCAGCCCAACACCCCTCCAAAATGGCCCAATAACCCTTCCAAACCCTCTCCATGTCCTCCGCTGTCGGATCACGATCGCGTGGGTGAAAACTACACTCCATTTGGACACTCCCACCTCCTCCTACCTATAAATATGTGCACCCCTACTCAAATTCGGGTCCAAACCCTAGATCAAATCGCCCCCGCCGCCATCGGACACGTCCGCCGCCATCGGACGAAACCCGCCGCCGCCCGTGACCAACCACAGCGCGACATGTCACCACCCCCACGCCCACTTCGCCGCCTCCCGCGCCGGCCCGCCTCGGGCCCAGATTCGGCCCCTGCCGTGCCCGAATCGGGCCGCGCCCGTGCGCTGTCGTCCGCCCACGTCACCGCCGTCTTCTCCTCACCACCTGGCTCCGCCATGCCATCGCCGCGCCGCCGCTTCCTCCGCCACTCGCCGCCAGCGCGCTCTGCCCCGCCGCGTCACGCCTTGCGCCGCCACGACGCTACACCGACCGGTGCCACCCCCGCTCCGCCTCCTTAGATCCGGATCTGGCGCCCCCAACCGCTTCGGCCTCCTCCTTCTCCATCTCCGGCAAGACTCCGATGAACCTCATTTCCCGTGCGAAGAAACCCTAGATCTGTTCTTCTACGAGGTAGTTTTATGCTAAGTCCCTAACATTGTATGCCTCTGTTCATGATGCCATAACTTCTTGTGTGATGCTCCGTTTTATGTGCATGATATATCAAAGTGTTCACCATGATGTGCTGTTCATTTGGTTCCATTGTGGCATGCTTGTTTGAGTTCATCTGGGTGCCCAAATCATTGATGCAAGAGTGCTATAAAATGTTAGCTCGTGTTACTTAGCAGATTATGTTGATTTGTCATTTTTGCCACATTTGATGTGTGCTTCATATGGGCATGAGCTCTACATGTGTTTTGATCTATGCTATGCCATCTTTACAGGGGTGCTTGCCATGTATTTTGTGATTAATGTGGTGACTAGCACAAGCATGCAAAGTAGCATTCGTTCGTGTTATTGCTGATTTTAGGGACTTAGGATTTCACCAAGTCATTTTCCTGCTGTTATTTTTATGCCATGTAAACATGATGCTTCAGTGAGATCCATGCTTGTTTTGAGTTGCTTCAGTAAGGATGATTGGACATATGGTTGTGCTCTATCCATCCATGCCCCTCTTTGCAATTATGGAGTGCCATAGAATGTCTTAGTCTTGCTCTACTTTTTCTATAAAATGTTCCCGGCAGATTGTTTACATGTTAATCAATTTTGCCATGGTTGTTGTAGTTGATCCATGCATGCTATGAACTTGATATTGACATGGTTAGTTTCATCAACATGTCTTCTTGCTGGTAGTATGCTTATCTTGTCATACAATGCCTTGTGGTGAGTGATTTGAGCTCGCAATGATGCCTTCATAACTCTGTTTATGCCATGCTCTGTTTTCTGCTAAGTCTGAATCTGTTAATAAAACTTGCTATGTTTACATGGGTGCCATCATATCTTCTGTGCCTTTTTGGCTCATGGTTAGTAAGGGACTTTTGGTCTATGCATTTAGTAGATTCGTGCGATGCCTTTGTTTTCTATGTTATGTTCCTGTAGGATCTTGTTTGCTTGCTCTAAACGTTGCTTCGTGATGTTAATTTCCAGGATGTTAGTATTTTCACCAAGTCTGTG
The DNA here is from genome assembly GCF_002162155.2 of Triticum dicoccoides. Lineage (NCBI taxonomy): Eukaryota > Viridiplantae > Streptophyta > Magnoliopsida > Poales > Poaceae > Triticum > Triticum dicoccoides. The sequence continues at coordinate 407,310,874 of NC_041390.1, read as the reverse complement.
AAGCTGATATCTTTTGCACTTTTTCCATGCTTGTTTGAACCTGTTCTTTTGTGTTTTAGCCATATCTCAGTGTTCATGTTTTGTCAAGCATCTTGAGTACATCACTTCCATATGCTTTGTTGCTATGTTGGAGTGCATTAGCTTAGTTCCTTGTTGCATTCTAGATGGCATCGTGCTGTTAATCGCAGAATTGTGCCATTATTGATTTGCTTGCCATTTGCAAACTGTGCATCTGATTCCGGTGATCTTTATATCGATTTCGACCGTAATCATCTCATCTTTCCAGCAGCACACTTGGTTTGCCAAGTTGATTCCTTGTTCATCCTTTTCCTTTCAGATCACGCATATGCATTGCATATCACATCTCGCATATCATGCCATGTTTTGCATAACGTTGATTGTGCATTGCACCGTGATTGATTGTTGGTCCTTTTGCTTGTGTTCTTTCTTTGGGTAGAGCCAGGAGACGAGTACATGATCGAGGAACCTGTTGAGTACGCTAATGAGGATCAAGCTTTCGTCAACTTTGAGAACTTTGTAGGCAAGATGATCATACCCTCGAAATCACTTTTATCTTTGCTTGCTAGTTGTTCGCTCTATTGCTATGCTGCGATACCTACCACTTGCTATACCATGCCTCCCATATTGCCATGTCAAGCCCCTAACCCACCTTTCCTAGCAAACCATTGTTTGGCTATGTTACCGCTTTGCTCAGCCCCTCTTATAGCATTACTAGTTGTAGGTGAAGATGAAGTTTGTTCCATGTTGGAACATGGATATTGTTGGGATATCATTATTATATCTTGTTTACTTTAACGCACCTATATACCTGGTAAAGGGTGGAAGGCTTGGCCTTATGCCTGGTGTTTTGTTCCACTCTTGCCGCCCTAGTTTCCGTCATACCGGTGTTATGTTCCTTGATTTTGCGTTCCTTACGCGGTTGGGTGTTATGGGAACCCCTTGACAGTTTGCCTTGAATAAAACTCCTCCAGCAAGGCCCAACCTTGGTTTTACCATTTGCCACCTAAGACTTTTCCGTTGGGTTCCGCGGACTCAAGGGTCATCTTTATTTTAAACCCCTGGGCCAGTGCTCCTCTGAGTGTTGGTCCAACCTGTCAGCCGCCGGTGGCCACCAGGGGAAACTCTGGGTTGGTCTACTAGAATCTTGGACAATCTGGTGTGCCCTGAGAACGAGATATGTGCAGCTCCTATCAGGATTAGTCGGCACATTCGGGCGGCTTTGCTGGTCTTGTTTTATCATTGTCGAAATGTCTTGTAACTGGGATTCCGAGTCTGATCGGGTCTTCCTGGGAGAAGGAATATCCTTCGTTGACCATGAGAGCTTGTGATGGGCTAAGTTGGGACACCCCTGCAGGGTTTTGAACTTTGGAAAGCCATGCCCGCGGTTATGGGCAGATGGGAATTTGTTAATATCCGGTTGTAGAAAACTTGACATCTAACTTAATTAAAATGAATCAACCGCGTGTGTAGCCATGATGGTCTCTTTTCGGCGGAGTCCGGGAAGAGAACACGGTCTCGTGTTATGCTTGAACGTAAGTAGCTTTAGGATCACTTCTTAATCACTATTAGCTTCTCGACCATGCTTTTCTTCTCTTCTCGCTCTCTTTTGCGTAAGTTAGTCACCATATATACTAGTGATGGCTGCAGCTCCACCTCACTACCCTTTCCTACCTTTAAGCTTAAATAGACTTGATCACGAGGCTGTGAGATTGCTGAGTCCCCGTGACTCATAGATACTTACAAATAGATGCAGGTGCCGATGATGCCAGAGTAGGGGACTCTACTGAACTCAAGTGGGAGTTCGACGAGGATTCGGTCGTTACTATGTTTCCTTTCCGGATGATCGGTAGAGGAGCCCAGTTGGGACGATCGGGGATCTAGCATTTGGGGTTGTCTTTATTTTATTTGGTTCCGTAGTCGGACCTTGATTGTATTCTGGATGATGTATGATATATTAATGTATTGTGTGAAGTGGCGATTGTAAGCCAACTTATTCAGTACATGGGACGTGTAAAGATTACCCCTCTTGCGACATGCGTACCATGCGGTTATGCCTCTAAGTCGTGCCCCGACATGTGGGAGATATAGCCGCATCATGGGTGTTACAAGTTGGTATCAGAGCCTTCCCCGACTTAGGAGCCCCCTGCTTGATCGAATCACTGATGTTGTTGAGTCTAGAAGAAAAAGTTTTCAGTCTTAGGATTATATATCGGAGAGTAGGATTCTTTTTACTCCTCAGTCTCTTCGTCGCTCTGCCTGCTGACGTAGAGTTTTGACTCTTCTCTCCTCAAATTTCTCTAGAAAAATTTAGGATCACGCGGGTATCTTGGAATCGTTCTGATTGTTTTTGATGAGAACATTGTTCTTGGTGCCTCCTGACATTTAGGGTTGTGGCAGTGTCCCGGGGAGTTGAGCGCCGAGGTGTTGTCGTCACAATTTTATCGTTGCAGTTCTGGAATACCTGAGTTCGCCGACATCGAAAACTCTTTTATGCAGTTGTTGGTGAGATAACATCGACGCCACCCAGTACTGGGGCGGGAGTTCGGGAGTATTGCCATAACTCGTATAATGGATGCTTTTCGAAGGTTGAGGTAAATGATTTTTGAAGGTTTCTTGGTTATGTGTTGAAGGATGGATACAACTGGATGTAGGATTTGCTAGTTTTGGGTGAGATATTATGCTTCCCCTGGATCCCCAACACCTGATTGCATAACCAGAAAGTTTCGGGAGTTGTATAGGTGGGAATTCAAGTAGCTCTAGTATTTCTTCCCACAGATATTTGGCTTGTGATTGGGTAATCCATACCAATTATTTGTTCATATCCGTACCTTTCTGTTTTATTCTTCTACTTTTATCTAAGTGGCTTCTCAACTTATGGAAGTGCGATGATTTACTTTGGAATTCATTCAGTCATTCTTGTTCGAATGTTAAGGCTATATGTTGCAATTTTGATCCATTGATTCAGCTTGAATATATGTCTGTCAAGATGCTAACGGATGTCAACCTCTTCAGGATGACTCCTCCAATGCGTCAGAATCCGGACCCTCTGCCAGCACGTCCACCTCCGGAGGCATGGCAAGCTTTCATGGCAGCCACCAACGCCAACACTCAGATGCTTTTGCAACTCTTGCAAGAGCGCAACCAAGGGCAAGGCAACCAAGGAAATCAAGGACAAGGCAACAATCAGCCTCAGTTTGCTACCCTCAATGAGTTCCTCGCAAACCAGCCGAAGTCCTTCAGCAACCGTGTCGAGGCCACAGACACTGATGACTGGCTCGTGGATATCTGCAAACATTTTGAGTGTAGCAATGTCAGGCCTGAGGACTGTGTCAAGTTTGCTTTATTCCGACTCAAAGACCAAGCTGCTGAGTGCTATCAACAATACAAAGATTCCAGAGGAGGTCATGTGATTACCTGGGATGATTTCCGCCGAGACTTCAAAGCTCACCACTTCCACAAAGTGTTGCTGAGAGTAAGCGTGAGGAGTTCCGCAATCTCAAGCAAGGTAGCATGTCTGTGTATCAATACAATATCCAGTTTCAGAAACTCGCTCGCTTCACTAAACAAGACGTCCCTGATGAGAAGAGCATGATTTATCAATTCAGAGGTGGCCTCAGAGAAGATCTGCAATTAGATCTCCTGCTTTTTGAGCCGACCAAGTATGATGAATTCTACAACATGGCACTAAAGCAAGAAGCTGCTCAAATCAAGTGTGATGCTTCTAAGAAGAGAGTCAGGGATGTAGCTCAATCTTCTTCTTCAACTCAAGTGGCAGCTAAGCAACCGAAGTTCTTGTTGCCTCCTCCTTCTCCATTTCGTCAGCCTTACTAGTAGAAGAGCAAAGGTGGCAATGGATCTTCCCACCCACATAACCCAGTCTATCAGAACAAAGCTCAGTCTCATGCTCCAGGGTCAAGTGCTCCTAACCATCGGCCGCTCTCAGAGGTTACTTGCAACAAGTGACAGTAGAAAGGGCACTATGCAAACAAATGCTTCAACCAAAGGCGCCTTCCGCCTCCTCCTCCTGTGAGATCTGCCAGTAATGTAGTGGTCAAGCATAATTCCAAGTTTGCAAAGGTCAACATCATGAACGCAGCTCAGGCAGAGGATTCTTCAGAAGTGATCATGGGTAACCTTCCAGTTAACTCTTTTCCTGTAGAAGTTCTTTTTGACACTGGTGCATCGCTTAGTCTCATCTCAAGACCATTTGCATCTAAGCATGAATTGCCGTTCCAAGATTTGCCTAGACCGTAATCAGTTGTCTCACTGGGTAAATGCTTGTACGCAAGCTACATGGTTCCGGATGTTTCTATCAAGATGGGTGACTATAAATTTCTGTCCTCTCCAATTGTTCTTGGCGACTCAGATATTGATCTAATTCTCGGCATGGACTGGATTTCTAAGCACAAGGCTCAGCTTGATTGTGCTGCCAGGCAGATTCAATTGACACACTCTTCTGAGGATGTGATCATCTATGCCGCTCGTGAAGATACCATTTGACTGTTTTCTCTCAATGAGAAGGGTGAGTTGAATGCCATCTCTCAGATTCCAGTCGTTTGTGAATATCAAGATGTCTTTCCAGAAGAGCTTCCAGGAATGCCTCCTCACCGGCCAGTTGAATTCGTTATCGATTTTGAGCCTGGCATGGAACCTGTTTGCAAACGTCCTTACAAGCTTGGACCAGAAGAGTTGAAGGAGCTGAAGAAACAACTCGATGAACAAGAGCGTATGGGTCTGATCAGACCGAGTTCTTCTCCATGGGGTTGTGGTGTTCTTTTTGTCAAGAAGAAGGATGGCACGGACTGACTTTGTGTCGACTACCGTCCGTTGAACAAGAAAACAATAAAGAAAAAGTACCCACTTCCAAAATAATCAATGAGCTTTTCGAGAAACTTAAAGGCGCCCAAGTTTTCTCCAAGCTTGACCTCCGTATGGGCTATCATCAGATTAGCATTCATGAACAAGATATCCCTAAGACAGCATTCAGAACAAGCTATGGTTCTTATGAATATACTGTTATGTCTTTCGGCCTTGTCAATGCTCCTCCAACGTTCTCTCGCATGATGAACTTCATCTTCAACCCTTACACAAATGATTTCGTCTTGGTGTATCTCGATGGTATTTTGGTCTTTTCCAAGAACAAGGAGGATCATGCCAAGCATTTGAGATTGGTACTCAACTAACTCAGAGAGCATCAATTCTATGCGAAGTTTTCAAAGTATGAGTTTTGGCTCGATGAGGTTCTCTACCTTGGCCATATCATCTCTGCCAAGGGCATCGCCATTAATCCTGAGAAGGTGTCTGCAATTGTGAATTGAGAACCGCCTCAGAATGTGAAGCAGCTCTGCAATTTCCTTGGGCTCGCAAGCTATTGTCAAAGATTCGTTTATAATTTCTCTAAGATTGAAAGCCTCTTTCCAACCTCCTCCAGAAGCATGTCAAGTATGTCTGGATGCCTGAATGTGACGTGGCTTTCAACACACTCAAAGAGAAGTTAGTCACAACTCCTCTTTTGACTCCTCCTGATGAATCCAAACCATTCGAAGTTTTCTGTGATGTGTCCCTGCAAGGTCTCGGTGTTGTGTTAATGCAAGAGAAGAAAGTTGTGGCTTATACTTCTCGCCAGTTGAAGCCCAACGAAAAGAACTACCCCACTCACGACCTCGAGTTGGCGGCAGTTGTCCATGCTCTATTAACATGGAGACATCTCTTGTTGGGAAGGAAAGTGGACATCTCCACTAATCATAAGAGTCTCAAGTACATCTTCACTCAGCCCAACCTCAACCTCAGGCAGACTCGTTGGGTCGAAATGATTCAAGAATACAATCCGAGTATTAAATATACTCCAGGAAAGTCCAATGTCATTGCAGATGCTTTGAGCAGGAAGTCTTATTGCAACAACCTAATTCTCAAGCCCTTCCAACCCAACCTTTGTGAAGCTTTCCGCAAACTGAATGTCCAAGTTGTTCCTCAAGGCTTTCTTGCCAATCTCCAAGTCTCTCCTACTTTGGAAGATCAAATTCATGAGGCACAACATCTTGATGCAATGGTGAAGACGGTGAAAATTGGGATTGCCAAGAGCCAACCCAAGTATAAGTGCTATCGCATTGATGACAAAGATACTCTATTCTTCGAGGATCGAATTGTGGTTCCTAAGGGTGATCTACATAAAGTCATTATGCACGAGGCTCACAATTCCCTCCTATCCATTCATCCTGGAAGTACAAAGATGTACCATGACCTCAAGTAGTCGTTGGTGGACTCTAATGAAGCGAGAAATTGCTCAGTTCATGAATGAATGTGATGTCTGCAGAAGAGTGAAAGCAGAACACCAACGGCCAGCTGGTCTCCTCCAACCTCTTGCCATCCCAGAATGGAAGTTTGACCATATTGAGATGGACTTTGTGACTGGATTTCCCAAGTCCAAACGTGGAAATGATGTTATCTTTGTTGTCATCGACAAGCTTACTAAAGTGGCTCATTTTCTTCCTATCAAAGAATCTATCACAGCAGCTCAGTTGGCAGAGCTATACACCTACAGGATTGTCTCCTTGCACGGCATTCCGCAATTGATATCTTCAGATCGGGGAAGCATCTTTACTACTAAGTTCTGGGACTCCTTCCAGAAGGCCATGGGCACCAACATTCGCTTCAGCACAGCCTTCCATCCTCAAACTAGTGGACAAGTCAAGCGAGTCACTCAAATTCTTGAAGATATGCTTAGGGCTTGTGTCATTTCCTTCGGTATGAAGTGGGAAGATTGTCTCCCATATGCCGAGTTCTCCTACAACAACAGCTTCCAAGCGAGCTCGGGCAAGGCCCCAATCAAGATTCTCTATGGCAGAAAGTGTCGTACTCCTATTAATTGGTCCGAGACTGGTGAACGCCAACTTCTTGGCAATGACATAACCACAGAAACAGAAGAAATGTGTAAAGTCATCCACGAAAATCTCAAAGCCGCGCAATCGCGCCAAAAGAGTTACTATGATAGCAAGCACCGTGATTTGGCTTTCGAGATCAAAGACCATGTATACCTCCGCGTCTCTCCAATGAAAGGTACTCGTCGCTTCGGTATCAAAGGGAAGATTGCCCCTAGATACGTGGGTCCTTTCAAGATCATTGGCAAAAAGAGGCGATCTCGCCTATCAACTTGAGCTTCCGTCCAACTTCGCAAACGTGCATGACGTGTTTCACGTGTCACAGCTTCGCAAGTGTTTCAAGACTCCTAAGTGCACCATCAACTTCGAAGAGATTGATCTCCAAGAAGACCTGTCTTATCATGAGCATCCCGTCGCTATTCTTGAAGAAACTGAGCGCAAGACTCGCAACAAGTCTATCAAATTTCTTAAAGTGAAGTGGTCACATCATTCCGACAAAGAAGCCACCTGGGAATGCGAGGACCACCTTCGTTCCGAATATTTGGAGTTCTTTCAGTCCAAGATCTCAGGACGAGATCCTTTCGTAGTGGTGGAGTGTTGTAACACCCCGGATGTAACTTGCCATATTTGTACTCCGACTCTTGCCATTTCCGGCTTTAAGTTATGAGATTCCCTTCGTGGTTGGGTTTTGTCTTTGTTTTGCTTTTTGTTCATGTCATGCATTTCATATCATGTCACCATGTGCATCGCATTTGCATACGTGTTCGTCTCATGCATCTGAGCATTTTGCCCGTTGTCCGTTTTGCAATCTGACACTCCTACGTGCACTGGCGTTCCCCTTTTCCTCTTTTCATAAGCAGGTCTTAAACTTTCTCGGAATGGACCAAGATTTGCCATGCGGCCTTGGTACACCACCGGTAGACCGCCTGTCAAATTTCATGCCATTTGGAGTCCGTTTGATACTCCAATGGTTAACTGGGGTATCGCGAAGGCCTCTTTTGTGTTGCAGCCCAACACCCCTCCAAAATGGCCCAATAACCCTTCCAAACCCTCTCCATGTCCTCCGCTATCGGATCACGATCGCATGGGCGAAAACTACACTCCATTTGGACACTCCCACCTCCTCCTACCTATAAATATGTGCACCCCTCCTCAAATTCTGGTCCAAACCCTAGATCAAATCGCCCCCGCCGCCATCGGAAGAAACCCGCCGCCGCCCGTGACCAACCACAGCGTGACACGTCACCACCCCCACGCCCACTTCGCCGCCTCCCGCACCGGCCCGCCTCGGGCCCAGATCTGGCCCCTGCCGGGCCGCGCCCGTGCGCTGTCGTTCGCCCACATCACCGCCGTCTTCTCCTTACTGCCCGGCTCTACCACGCCTTCGCCGCGCCGCCGCTTCCTCCGGCGCTCGCCGCCAGCGCGCTCTACCCCGCCGCACCGCGCCTTGCGCCGCCACGACGCTACACCGACCGGCACCGCCCCCGCTCCGCCTCCTTAGATCCGGATCTGGCGCCCCCAACCGCTTCGGCCTCCTCCTTCTCCATCTCCGGCAAGACTCCAAAGAACCTCGTTTCCCGTGCGAAGAAACCCTACATCTGTTCTTCTACGAGGTAGTTTTCTGCTAAGTCCCTAACATTGTATGCCTCTGTTCATGATGCCATAACTTCTTGTGTGATGCTCCGTCTTGTGTGCATGATATATCAAAGTGTTCATCATGATGTGTTGTTCATTGGTTCCATTGTGGCATGCTTGTTTGAGTTCATCTAGGGGCCCAAATCATTGATGAAAGAGTGCTATAAAATGTTAGCTCCTGTTACTTAGCAGATTATGTTGATTTGTCATTTTTGCCACATTTGATGTGTGCTTCATATGGGCATGAGCTCTACATGTGTTTTGATCTATGCTATGCCATCTTTACAGGGGTGCTTGCCATGTATTTTTGTGATCAATGTGGTGACTAGCACAAGCATGCAAAGTAGCATTCGTGTTATTGCTGATTTCAGGGACTTAGGATTTCACCAAGTCATTTTCCTGCTGTTATTTTTATGCCATGTAAACATGATGCTTCAGTGAGATCCATGCTTGTTTTGAGTTGCTTCAGTAAGGATGATTTGGACATATGGCTGTGCTCTATCCATCCATGCCCCTCTTTTCAATTATGGAGTGCCCTAGAATGTCTTAGTCTTGCTCTACTTTTGCTATAAAATGTTCCTGGCAGATTGTTTACATGTTAATCAATTTTGCCATGGTTGTTGTAGTTGATCCATGCATGCTATGAACTTGATATTGACATGGTTAGTTTCATCAACATGTCTTCTTGCTGGTAGTATGGTTATCTTGTCATACAATGCCTTGTGGTGAGTGATTTGATCTTGCAACGATGCCTTCATAACTCTGTTTATGCCATGCTCTGTTTTCTGCTAAGTCTGAATCTGTTAATAAAACTTGCTATGTTTACATGGGTGCCATCATATCTGATGTGCCTTTTTGGCTCATGGTCAGTAAGGGACGTTTGATCTATGCTTTTAGTAGATTCATGCCATGCCTTTGTTTGCTATGTTATGTTCTTGTAGCATGTTGTTTGCTTGCTCTAAACGTTGCTTCCTGATGTTAATTTCGGGCATGTTAGTATTTTCACTAAGTCTGTGAAGCTGATATCTTTTGCACTTTTGCCATGCTTGTTTGAACCTGTTCTTGTGTGTTTTATCCGTAGCTCAGTGTTCATGTTTTGTCAAGCATCTTGTGTTCATCACTGCCATATGCTTTGTTGCTATGTTGGAGTGCATTAGCTTAGTTCCTTGTTGCATTCTAGATGGCATCGTGTTGTTAATGGCAGAATTATGCCATTATTGATTTGCTTGCCATTTGCAAACCGTGCATCCGATTCCGGTGATATTTATATCGATTTCGACCGAAATCATATCATCTTTCCAGCGGTAGACTTGGTTTGCCAAGTTGATTCATTGTTCATCCTATTCCTTCCATAGCATGCATATGCATTGCATATCACATCTCGCATATCATGCCATGTTTTTGTAGGATCTAGAAGTAGATGTGTCTAGAGGGGGGTGATTAGACACTCAGTGCTAAAGCTGCAAGTTTTAGGCCTTTTTGGTTTGAGTGGAGTTTTAGGCACAATTTCAACATACACAATACATATCAAGCAAGCATGCAAAGAGTATATGAGCAGCGGAATGTAAAGCATGCAACTTGCAAGAATGTAAGGGGAAGGGTTTGGAGAATTCAAACGCAATTGGAGACACGGATGTTTTTCCCGTGGTTCGGATAGGTGGTGCTATCCTACATCCACGTTGATGGAGACTTCAACCCACGAAGGGTAACGGTTGTGCGAGTCCACGGAGGGCTCCACCCACAAAGGGTAACGGTTGCGCGAGTCCACGGAGGGCTCCACCCACAAAGGGTCCACGAAGAAGCAACCACCCACAAAGGGTCCACGAAGAAGCAACCTTGTCTATCCCACCATGGCCAACGCCCATGAAGGACTTGCCTCACTAGCGGTAGATCTTCATGAAGTAGGCGATCTCCTTGCCCTTACAAACTCCTTTGTTCAACTCCACAATCTTGTCGGAGGCTCCCAAGTAACACCTAGCCAATCTAGGAGACACCACTCTCCAAGAAGTAACAAATGGTGTGTAGGTAATGAACTCCTTGCTCTTGTGCTTCAAATGATAGTGTCCCCAACACTCAACTCTCTCTCATAGGATTTGGATTTTGTGGAAAGAAGATTTGAGTGGAAAGCAACTTGGGGAAGGCTAGAGATCAAGATTCATATGGTAGGAATGGAATATCTTGGTCTCAACACATGAGTAGGTGGTTCTCTCTCAGAACATATGAGTTGGAATTGTGTATGTGTTCTGATGGCTCTCTCAATGAATGAAGAGGAGGTGGAGGGGTATATATAGCCTCCACACAAAATCCAACCGTTACACACAGTTTTCCAATCTCGGTGGGACCGAATCAACAAACTCGGTCGGACTGAAAAGGTAAACCTAGTGACCGTTAGAGATTTTCGGTGGGACTGACGTGCAACTCGGTAGGACCGATATGGTTAGGTTTGGGCATAACGTAATCTCGGTGAGACCGATTACACAAACTCGGTGAGACCAATTTTGGTAATTAGCTAACCAGAGAGTTGGTCAGGCAAACTCGGTGGGACCGATTTGCTCTTTCGGTCAGACCGAAAGGTTACAAAAAGGAAACACTGAATTTACATTGCAATCTCGGTGGGACCGATTAGCTTTTTCGGTGAGACCGAAAAGTTACGAAAGGGAAACAGAGAGTTTGCAATCCCATCTCGGTGAGACCGAGATCCCTATCGGTAGAACCGAATTGCTAGGGTTTGGCAGTGGCTTATGACAAGTGAAACTCGGTGGCGCCGGATAGAAAGAATCGGTAGGACCGAGTTTGGCTTAGGGTTTAGGTCATATGTGGAAGTGGGAAAGTAGCTGAGGATTTTGGAGCATATCATTAAGCACATGAAGCAAGAGGCTCATTAAGCAACACCTCATCCCTCCTTGATAGTATTGGCTTTTCCTATGGACTCGATGTGATCTTGGATCACTAAAATATAAAATGAAGAGTCTTGAGCTTTTGAGTTTTAGCCAATCCTTTGTCCTTAGCATCTTGAAGGAGTTCCCACAACCTTTAGTCCATGCCACTCCATTGTTGAACTTATCTGAAACATGCTAGATAGAAATGTTAGTCCAACAAGAGATATGTTGTCATCAATTATCAAAACCACCTAGGGGCACTTGTGCTTTCAATCTCCCCCTTTTTGGTAATTGATGGCAACATACATCAAAGCTTTAGATAAAGATATAAAGAACAACAAGTAAACCTTTGGAAGGACATGTAACAAGCATAGGCTCCCCCTACATGTATGCACTCATGTAAATATGAAATATAGAGGCATGTGAGAGCATTACCATGACAAAGTAGGCAATGTGTTACATGTATCTTGGCCATATGCATCAGAGCAAAAGATTATCAAGGAAAATACCTTCATGCTCATGAGTCCTTCTTGCAAACAGTATGTACATAAGCAAGAACTCCTCATACTCATGATTTTGATGTATATACTTACCTTGTGGTCTTGAGTTGGCTTAGGATGAAATGAACCTGCACAAACAAGGTTAGATAACACAGGTACATCCACTAGCCAGAGCAAACAAAAGAAACCACAAGAATACCAAGACTGGGATGACATGTAGAGAGTGAGTACAAGGTACCACATTGGATTCAACATGTCCCCAAGAATAAGGATATGCAATGAATTTGACTAATTTCTTTCCCTTAGGTGTCTTGCTCCCCCTGAATCTTACATGGGATATTGGGAGAAGATAGGGATAAGAAAATCAGAGTTGAAAGATACAAATGGATAGAACTTAATGCAAATACATGTCTTTCCCCCAAAAAGGCATATGACATCTCTCCTCTTGAACATCAAGCATCTGGGATCCTTGAGTATTCTCTCCCCCTGGAAATCTCTTTCTCCCCCTTAATAACAGCTGGGGAATCTCTCTCTCCCCCTTAACAACATCTGGGATCCTTGAGACTTTCTCTCCCCCTTGAGCTTTGATGTGAACTCTTTCTCCCCCTTTGACATCAATTTCCAAGAAGGGCTTTCTAGAATCCGTCGTATAGGTTTGGTCCTTGAGACTCAGCACAAAGCACAGGATAAAATTGTGATGCTTGTAGAGGACAAGATTCATTGAGTGGAGCTGGATCATAAGAAATGTAGAACAAGTGGCAAACTGTTTTTCTGATTGCTGGCACCGAGTGGCATATTTCGGTGGTACCGAAAAGATTCGGTTGGACCGAAAATTGCAAGTCGGTGAAACCGAGTTTACACAGAGAAAAACACTTGTCACCTCAGCTCACTAGACATGTAGGATCTCACAAAGATTTGCAATGAATTAAATGCAGAAAATGCAGAACAAAAGCAAAGAGAAAAGAGAAGAAACTGAAATATCTACATGAAGTTTTTTTGTTTTTTTAAAGAGAAAGAAGCTAAACATGCATGAGACAAATGCAATAACACAGAAGAGAACTTCATCTAGAGTTGGGCGGTGACATAGTCACCTATGTTAGAGTATATTGACTTAGGAGTCAAGTGAGAACACTTGATCATAGGTCATACTCATCGTTTAAGCTCAAAATGGGGTTACCATTTTTCGTTTAAGCATCTTGATGTATTGACATCTTGTTGAGTTGCTTTGACTCATGTCTTGGAGTAAAGCTTCTCTAAGATGGAATAACATACCTTGGGTGGTGGTGTGGTTCTTGTTCATGTAGTTGAACTTGTGTGGGTGCTCAAGGTTGATGTAGCTCATCAAGAGTTGGGAGCACCACTTGGAGTTTGAGTTCATCTACCTACATGGGTTAGTTCTTGCAAGGAAGAGCACTTGTGTATCCAAAAATGACAATCATGAAGCTCAACATAGAATTTGTCAAAGGATATGTTTGAATGGTTTTGTGCTTCCTTGTCTTTAACCACCATTGTGTAGAGTCTTGGTGATGTAGAGATTGCTCAAGATGTGAGTGAGTCGCAATCTCATGGAATTAGATTCAACCAAGCACCTATATGGGTTAGACAACATGCAAGGTACAAATATATCCAAGACATAAGATAGTTATCATAAGAGATATATCATGGATTAGTCATAAGCTCATGTCTTGCATGTATCCAATGGAGTTTCTACTCCAAGTTCGAAGCATCAATGATGTTCAATTCTCCTCTCAACCTGCAAAACACTTTCTCATCAAGAGGTTTAGTAAATATATCCGCTAATTGCTTATCGGCGCGAACGTGCTTAAGATTAATGTCACCCTTAGCAACATGATCTCGAATGAAATGATGACGAACTTCAATATGCTTAGTTCGAGAATGTTGTACAGGATTATGACCAATTTTGATAGCACTTTCATTGTCACAAAGCAGTGGAACATGTTTCACATAAATCCCATAATCTTTAAGAGTTTGGGTCATCCAAAGTAATTGAGCACAACATGAACCAGCGGCAATGTATTCCGCTTCGGCGGTGGATAAGGATACCGAGTTTTGTTTCTTGGAAGACCAAGACACAAGAGATCTACCAAGAAATTGACAAGTACCCGAAGTGGACTTTCTATCAACCTTGTCTCCGGCATAATCCGAGTCGGAATAGCCAACAAGATCAAAAGAAGACCTCTTAGGATACCAAATGCCAAAATTTGGTGTATGGATTAAATATCTCACTATCCTTTTCACAGCCTTAAGATGACATTCTTTAGGAGCAGCTTGATATCGTGCACACATGCACACACTTAGCATAATATCGGGACGTGAAGCACATATGTATAACAATGAACCAATCATAGAGCGATAAACCTTTTGATCAACCGGTTCACCATCTTTGGTCAAATCATTATGTCCACTAGTAGGTATGGGTGTAGACATACCTTTGCATTCTTGCATATTGAACTTCTTGAATAAGTCCTTGGTGTACTTCATTTGAGAGACAAATGTACCTTCCTTAGTTTGCTTGATTTGCAAACCGAGAAAGAATTTGAGTTCACTCATCATAGACATCTCAAACTTCTCTGACATTAGCTTTCCAAGCTTTTCACTAAAGAGAGGGTTAGTTGAACCAAATATGATATCATCAACATAAATTTGGCATACAAACAGTTCTCCATTAACCCTTTTAGTAAAAAGAGTAGAATCAATTTTACCAATTTCAAAACCACTTGTAGTAAGGAACTTGGTCAAGCATTTATACCATGCTCTAGGAGCTTGTTTAAGACCATAAAGAGCTTTGTGAAGTTTGTAAACATGATTTGGTTTCTTAGGATTGATAAAACCGGGAGGTTGTTTGACATAAACTTCCTCCTCTATTTCACCATTTAGAAAAGCACTTTTGATGTCCATTTGGTACAAGGTGATATTATGGTGATTAGCATAGGCAAGTAAGATGCGAATGGACTCAAGTCTAGAAACGGGAGCATATGTCTCACCATAGTCCATACCTTTGACTTGTGTGTATCCTTGGGCGACGAGACGTGCTTTGTTGCGAACCACTTGTCCATCTTCATCTTGCTTGTTGCGAAACACCCATTTGGTACCAATGATGTTGTGGTTGTTGTCGGGCTTCTCAACTAATGTCCAAACTTGGTTTCTCTCAAAATTGTGTAGCTCTTCATGCACAGCGTTTATCCAATCCGGATCTTCCAATGCTTCTTCAACCTTCATAGGTTCAATGCTAGAGATGAATGAATAGTTTTCACAAAAGTTAGCTAAACAAGTTTTTGAGCGAGTGATTCTCCCGGTTTGTATATCATTGAGGATTTGCTCGACGGGATGATCTTTGGCAATTCTTGCTCAAACTCGTGAGAGCTTTTTCTTGGGTCTTTGCTGAACATCTTCTTCATCTTGTTATTCTTCTTGGTCTTCTTCATTGTTGACGTTGTCGTTCTCTTGTCGTGGTGGAGAAGGAGGTTGTTGATGTTCGTCTTGATGTATTTCCTGGTTTTCTTCATCTTGGTGTGTCCCGCTTGTGGATGCTTCCGTATCGATTCTTGGTTCACCTTGTCGTGAAGTAGAAGCTTCCACTTGGACGGATGAAGTACTCTCCTTCACCTCCGTTGGACGAATTTTGCCAATGGACAAGTCTTGGATTGCTTCTGAAGGGTCTTTGTCTCCTACATCAATTGGCAATTGCTCTACTTGCGAGCCATTAGATTCATCAAACTTCACATCTACCGTCTCTTCAACCTTTCGGGTGAAATTGTTGTAGACACGGTAAGTGTGAGAGTTTGAGCCATAACCAAGTAGAAAACCTTCATGAGATTTAGGAGCAAACTTTGAATGACGATGCTTATCAAGAATGTAGCACTTTGAGCCGAATACTCGAAAGTATCCAACTTGGGGTTTGTTACCGGTGAGAAGCTCGTATGCCGTCTTGCCGAGTAGCTTGTGAAGATATAAGCGATTTGTTGCGTGACAAGCTGTCTCAACCGCTTCTGCCCAAAAGTGCTTCGGCGTCTTGTATTCATCAAGCATCGTTCTTGCCATTTCGATGAGCGTCCGGTTCTTCCTCTCAACAACTCCATTTTGTTGAGGTGTGTATGTAGCCGAGAACTCGTGTGAAATCCCTTCTTCGTCAAGAAAGGTGTCCACATTTGCGTTCTTGAACTCCATTCTGTTGTCACTCCGAACCTTCTTGATCTTCACGTCAAACCGATTTTGGGCCTTCCTAGCGAAGTTTCTGAAGATCTTCTGGACCTGCGACTTGTCATTAAGAAAGAACACCCACGTAAATCTTGAAAAATCATCAACTATAACTAGACCAAAAGAATTTCCACCGAGACTCTTGTAGGCGTTGGGACCAAAAAGATCCATATGAAGTAGCTCGAGTGGCCTTCTTGTGGTCATGATGTTCTTCACGGGATGCCTTCCTCCAACCTGTTTACCTGCTTGACAAGCACTGCAAAGTCTATCCTTATCAAATATGACATCGTTAACTCCAAGGATATGATTTCCTTTAATAAGCTTGTCAAGGTTTCTCATGCCAACGTGACCTAGTCGTCTATGCCACAACCAACCTTTTGAGGATTTAGCAACAAAGAAAGTTTTAGGTTGTGCCTTTTTAGAGAAATCGACGATGTAAAGATCACCTCTACGCATACCGGTAAAGACCATTTTATGATTGTCTCGACGAAATACTTGGCAATCTACCTCAGTAAATAGGACATTCAAACCGAAATCAGCAAGTCTAGATACTGAAAGTAAGTTGTAGCCAAGTGATTCAACGAGCATGACATTTTGAATGGAACTATCATGTGAGATGGCCACCTTACCAAGGCCAACCACTTTACCCTTTGAATTATCACCAAAGGTGACATATTTTCGAGGGCCGTCATTTTCAGCAAGCTCACGAAACATCTCTTCATCTCCGGTCATATGATCAGTACATCCACTATCAAGAACCCATTCCTTTCCTCCTGATTCATATCCCCGAAGATTTGCCATAAGACCAAAATGCCTCATTGCATCATCAAGATCGAAGTCACTATCATCATCATCATCATCATCATCATAGTATCCATGTTCATCATGATCTTGTGACTCATCATTTCCTAGAGAGGGTAATTCATTAGATAAATGATCATCAAAGTGGTCACTTTTATGAATTCTTATAGCTTCGAATATGATATCATTAATGATTCCAACATCTCCTTTAGCATGCTTAAGATTGGTAAGTTCAAATAGACAATTACCAAAACTAGGATCACTAGAGTTCATCTTACTCAAGGCAATAGATTTATGGAGAATTTCATCCAAAGTTTTCAAGGAATGATTGGGAAATCGTTCCTCAAGAAATTTCCATATAGTACAGGCACAATTAAGAGTAGGCAAACTAGCAATCAAATTTTTGGGCAATCCTCTAATGATGAGCTCAATAGTTCTAAGATTGCGAATCATGTCAATATCTTCATCTAGGGTAGGATGCAAAGGATCAATATGAGGTGCACAAGGACTAGCAATATACTTGTTCAAATGATATTGATTGAAGATTACAAGCATCTCATTTTTCCACTCATGAAAATACTCTCCATCAAGAATAGGCACTCTATGTCTAAGACTCCCTAAGGTAGACACATCCATCTTCCTCCAATGGTGATTAAACCAAGGCAATAGAGACCAATGCTCTGATACCACTTGTAGGATCTAGAAGTAGATGTGTCTAGAGGGGGGTGATTAGACACTTAGTGCTAAAGTTGCAAGTTTTAGGCCTTAGTTTTAGGCACAATTTCAACATACACAATACATATCAAGCAAGCATGCAAAGAGTATATGAGCAGCGGAATGTAAAGCATGCAACTTGCAAGAATGTAAGGGGAAGGGTTTGGAGAATTCAAACGCAATTGGAGACACGGATGTTTTTCCCGTGGTTCGGATAGGTGGTGCTATCCTACATCCACGTTGATGGAGACTTCAACCCACGAAGGGTAACGGTTGCTTGAGTCCACGGAGGGCTCCACCCACAAAGGGTAACGGTTGCGCGAGTCCACGGAGGGCTCCACCCACGAAGGGTCCACGAAGAAGCAACCACCCACAAAGAGTCCACGAAGAAGCAACCTTGTCTATCCCACCATGGCCAACGCCCACGAAGGACTTGCCTCACTAGCGGTAGATCTTCACGAAGTAGGCGATCTCCTTGCCCTTACAAACTCCTTGGTTGAACTCCACAATCTTGTCGGAGGCTCCCAAGTAACACCTAGCCAATCTAGGAGACACCACTCTCCAAGAAGTAACAAATGGTGTGTAGGTAATGAACTCCTTGCTCTTGTGCTTCAAATGATAGTCTCCCCAACATTCAACTCTCTCTCATAGGATTTGGATTTTGTGGAAAGAAGATTTGAGTGGAAAGCAACTTGGGGAAGGCTAGAGATCAAGATTCATATGGTAGGAATGGAATATCTTGGTCTCAACACATGAGTAGGTGGTTCTCTCTCAGAACATATGAGTTAGAATTGTGTATGTGTTCTGATGGCTCTCTCAATGAATGAAGAGGAGGTGGAGGGGTATATATAGCCTCCACACAAAATCCAACCGTTACACATAGTTTTCCAATCTCGGTGGGACCGAATCAACAAACTCGGTCGGACCGAAAAGGTAAACCTAGTGACCGTTAGAGATTTTTGGTGGGACTGACGTACAACTCGGTAGGACCGATATGGTTAGCGTTTGGGCATAACGTAATCTCGGTGAGACTGATTACACAAACTCGGTGAGACCGATTTTGGTAATTAGCTAACCAGAGAGTTGGTCAGGCAAACTCGGTGGGACCGTTTTGCTCTTTCAGTGAGACCGAAAAGTTACAAAAAGGAAACACCGAATTTACATTGCAATCTCGGTGGGACCGGTTCACTTTTTCGGTGAGACCGAAAAGTTACAAAAGGGAAACAGAGAGTTTGCAATCCCATCTCGGTGAGACCGAGATCCCTATCGGTAGAACCGAATTGCTAGGGTTTGGCAGTGGCTTATGACAAGTGAAACTCGGTGGCGCCGGATAGAAAGAATCGGTAGGACCGAGTTTGGCTTAGGGTTTAGGTCATATGTGGAAGTGGGAAAGTAGCTGAGGATTTTGGAGCATATCATTAAGCACATGAAGCAAGAGGCTCATTAAGAAACACCTCATCCCTCCTTGATAGTATTGGCTTTTCCTATGGACTCAATGTGATCTTGGATCACTAAAATATAAAATGAAGAGTCTTGAGCTTTTGAGTTTTAGCCAATCCTTTGTCCTTAGCATCTTGAAGGAGTTCCCACAACCTTTAGTCCATGCCACTCCATTGTTGAACTTATCTGAAACATGCTAGATAGAAATGTTAGTCCAACAAGAGATATGTTGTCATGAATTATCAAAACCACCTAGGGAGCACTTGGTTTTACGATTTGCCACATAAGCCTTTTCCCTTGGGTTCGCGGACTCAAGGGTCATCTTTATTTTAAACCCCCGGGCCAGTGATCCTTTGAGTGTTGGTCCAACCTGTCAGCCACCGGTGCCCACCAGGGGAAACTCTGGGTTGGCCTACCAGAATCTTGGACAATCCGGTGTGCCCTGAGAATGAGATATGTGCAGCTCCTATCGGGGTTTGTCGGCACATTCGGGCGGCTTTGCTGGTCTTGTTTTATCAATGTCGAAATGTCTTGTAACTGGGATTCCGAGTCTGATTGGGTCTTCCTGGGAGAAGGAATATCCTTCGTTGACCGTGAGAGCTTGTGATGGGCTAAGTTGGGACACCCCTGTAGGGTTTTTAACTTTCAAAAGCCGTGCCCGCGGTTATGGGCCGACGGGAATTTGTTAATATCTGGTTGTAGAAAACTTGACACTTAACTTAATTAAAATGAATCAACCGCGTGTGTATCCGTGATGGTCTCTTTTCGGCGGAGTTCGGGAAGAGAACACGGTCTCGTGTTATGCTTGAACGTAAGTAGCTTCAAGATCACTTTTGGATCACTATTAGCTTCTCGACCATGCTTTGCTTCTCTTCTCGCTCTCTTTTGCGTAAGTTAGCCACCATATATGCTAGTGCTTGCTGCAGCTCCACCTCACTACCATTTCCTACCTTTAAGCTTAAATAGACTTGATCGCGAGGGTGTGAGATTGCTGAGTCCCCGTGACTCACAAATACTTCCAAACAGATGCAGGTGCTGACGATGCCAGAGGAGGGGACGCTACCAAACTCAAGTGGGAATTCAACGAGGATTCGGGCCGTTACTATGTTTCCTTTCCGGATGATCAGTAGAGGAGCCCAGTTGGGACGGTCGGGGATCTAGCATTGGGGTTGTGTTGGGGATATTACTATCAGTTGAGACCCGCCCAGGAGGGGCCTGGTCAGCCTCAATGGCGGGTTACGCAAGAAGCCTAGTAAACATTCAAGATTGTAGTTTATTAAGTCTTATAGAAGGCCCAAAGGCCTGAAGGCGGTTTAAGGCCTGATATTATGAACCGCCATATGTAAAGAAAGACTTGTAAGGAAAGGCATGTAAAGGAAGTCACCAAACCGGACATGACTATGAGCCGGCCGGGACTCTGTAGGCCACCAGGCGTCAACCCATGTATATAAAGGGACAACCCGGTGGCGGCTGAGGGCAAGAAACAACCAATCAATAACCAAGTCGCCGAGTTGAGCCTCTTGGAGATCGAAACCCCAGCAATACCAAACCCAACTAGACGTAGGCTTTTACCTTCATCGTAAGTGGCCGAACTAGTATAAAAACTCTCTTGTGTCCTTTGTCCCGATTAACCCCTTTAAGCTTCCTAGTGCGATGGGCCTACGACCAAGTCCTTGCTCAAGGACATCTGCCGTGACGATTCCACGACAGTTGGCGCCCATCGTGGGGCCAGCGCATGATGGATTTAAGTTCTTGAAGGGCAACTTCGAAGGGCTCAAGGGATACGCTGTGGGCCGGATGACCAAGAGTCGTCGCGGCAAGCTCTACATCAACGATGAAGGCTGGGGCCTCAAGGCCGGCTCAATTGAGTATGGGTACCGGGTCCCCTTCGGTGGAATCCACGTCTTCATCGGCCGGATCAGCGAGTCAGGCCCTGAGCCGGACGTCCACACCAACCTCATCGAAACGGCTCAATGTGCAAGGATCAACCGTGTTCAATCTGTCGTGAAGCATACTTTCGTAGGCTGCGTCCACGACGGTGAATACTCGGAAGGATCGGTGGAGGGCGGCGAGACGGCTGTCTGTTCTAACACTGCATCATCAACGGGCGAGATGGACTCTTTGTACCAGCTGCAGGACGACATGCTTGGGGGATGTTCCGATGGCAGCAGTATTCTGTACCCCCTTGAGCCATCGAAGTGGGCCGGAGTCTTCATGGCAGGGACACAACCCGTGTAGAAGTCCACAGCTACCGAGTCGGCTGCAGCCGGGTCAGGAGACCCCGCGCGCCCCTCGGCTCAGATCTGATGGACCTCATGGATAAACTGACGACTCTGTTGACTGCCGTAGTGGAGCCGGCGGATAAAGCCCAGCATGACGCAAAGGGAGCACGTATACGTGAAGAGATGGTGCAAGCTAAGGAAAATCTGGCCGCAGAGGAAGTCAGGATGGCTGCAGAGCGGGCGGCTTTGGACGTTTGTGCTCAACAGCTTCAAGCGGAGACTTTCCGGCTCTTGGTGGATCTGAACGCGTCGAACAAGGTCATGAGGAGGAGGTATCGAAAACCCAATCACGTCTGCCTCTGGTGCTCGATCCTAGGAATCTTTTCCACACACCCAGAGCCGGGGGAAGTAACCCGCCAGAGGTACCCCGGATTACAACACCCGGTGCACCGGTTCAGCCGCGTGCCATGGATCCGCCTCGTACGATTACTGCTACGCCTCATTACGTCCCAATGCCGCCGGGTCACTTCTCCAACCCTTTGGAGAACCTCGTCGCAACATCGGCTCGTCTGGCGGCTCTTTCGATGGAAGGTGACTCACCGGCGGCAATTGAAACACGGAGGGTAAGAGAACTTCTTCAAACAGCTCTGGCGCAGCAGGATGCATACTCCTACAGTCGAGACAGGATCCATTCAACCCCTCGCCCAAGACGGAGCCCGAGTTACAGTAGGCATATGGAATCCGCAGAGATGTCAAGCAATGCTCAACGCCACAACCGGCCATATAGGCATGAGCCGGAGCAGGCTGGAGCCCTCAACTTGGCGGATCAGGAGAGGATTCATCAAGAGGCGGAACAAGCAGCTCAAATGGCAGCAGATCAGGCGGCTCATCAAACTTTTCAGGCTTATCCAGCAACCTCGATGGAGGCAGCAGTGGCCACAAGAACCGGAGGTGTGCCTTGCTTGGTGCCGGCCATACGTAATGAGCGTTTTCCAAAGGACTTCAAGGGGCCTCGTAAGGTGCCTAATTACATAGCTGACCTACAGCCTGGGGCCTGGATTGAGAGTTACGAGATGGCTATGGAGTTATTGGAGGTCAATGATGCTGCAATGGCCAAGTATTTCACCATGATGTTAGATGGAACAGCTCGTACTTCGTTGAAGGGATTGCCACCCAATTCCATCGGCTCATGGGCGGAGTTGAAGGCCTGGTTCATCCAAAATTTTAAGGACACGTGTAAACAGCCTATGTCGATTGTGGACCTAACCGATTACAAGCAAGAGGATGGTGAATCCACAACACATTGGGTCCGACGGGTCAAGGAGATAATACGTTCATCTGATAAGATGGATGTCGGCTCAACAGTCTTGATGTTGGAGAAAAATTGCCGTTTTGAACCTCTGAAGCAGAAGCTGGGGCGGCTCAAGCGTGACTGTAATGACATGGGAACGTTGATGGCGGCTCTCATCAAGTATGTTGATTCTGATACTACCAAGGACCCGGTGTCTGACGAAGAAAAGGCAACGAAGGGAAAGAAGAACGGCAACAGCAAGGATTACCAGCATAACCTAGCAAATCAGGGAGGTAATAAATGTAAGGCTGATGAGTTTGTTGCTAACACCAATGCACAGGGCGGTAATCAACGGCGCAAGGGCAGACAGCCCCTCGGTCCAGCGGGTCAAGTCCTACTCTTGAGCAATTATTGAATGAGCCTTGTCCAAAACACGGCACCCGGGAGAAGGCAGCCACCTACCTGTGGAAAGATTGTACGATCATGAAGGCGTTTTCAAACGCGTTTGATGGAGGTCACGACCCGAGTGGCGGCTCAGGAGGAGGCGGTTTTCATGGCCCGGGCGCCGGTTCAGGTGGAGGTGGTTTTCACGGTCAGGGCCATCCTGGTAACCAAGGAGGATATAATCAACAACCCGGCCAAGGTAATCAGCAGCGACAATCCGGTTATCTGAGCAACCCAAAATAGGCGAGTAGTGGGGAATACCATGTATTTACCACTAGTTTATGCAAGAGGGACCAGAAGCTTCACAAGAGGGCCGTCAATGCCGTTGAGCCGGCGATTCCACGTTATCTACGTTGGTCAGAGTAGCCCATTGTGTGGAGCAGAGAGGATCACCCGCCCCGGGTTGATAATCCGGGCCACTTAGCCTTGGTAGTGGCACCTCAGGTTGGTGGATACAAATTCACTAAAGTACTCAGGGATGGAGGCAGCAGCATCATCCTCTACTATGAGACGTTTCGCCGGATGGTATTGACTGATAAAAATCTTAAACAATCCAACACTATTTTTCACGGTGTGGTACCTGGTAAATTGGCATATCCAATTGGTAAGATTGAGCTGAAGTAGCCTTTGGGGACGAGTATGACTCCAGAGCGGAAAAATTAACCTTTGAGGTGGTTAAAATTAAAAGCCCATATCACGCTCTGTTTGGGCGGCCGGCTTATGCCAAGTTTATGGTCGGACGTGTTATGTGTATTTACAGCTCAAGATGCCGGGTCATAAGGGCACCATTACAGTACATGGGAGGCGGAAGATGGCCTTGGAGTGTGAAGAAGGGGATGCCGCTGATGCTGAATCTGTTTGTGCAACAGAGGAACTAAAGTTTTATAAGGATCATGTTGACCCGGCAGACATGACGTCATTAAAGGAACCAACAACCGAGCATGAGCCGGTGTTGAAATTCAAATCAGCTGATGACACCAAGATGGTTGACTTTGTACCTAGCGACTCATCCAAGCAGTTCATCATCAGTGCAAACTTGGATCCAAAATAGGAAAGCGCGCTCATCGAGTTCATCCGTGAGAACCAGGACATCTTTGCATGGAAACCTTCAGACATGCCAGGTGTCCTGAGGGAACTCGATGAGCACACTCTTAATATTGATCCAAAATTCAAACCTGTCAGACAGTTTCTCCGATAGTTCAATGAAGAATGGCGCAAGGCCATCGGAGAGGAGGTGGCTCGGCTCTTGGCGGCCGGGTTCATTGTAGAGGTCTTTCACCCAGACTGGTTAGCTAACCCGGTGCTTGTACTTAAAAAGAATGGCACCTGGTGTATGTGTGTGGATTACACAGATTTGAACAAGGCTTGTCCGGCTGATCCTTTTGCTCTCCCCCGTATTGATCAGATCATTGATGCTACGGCGGGTTGCACACGTTTGAGTTTCTTGGATGCTTATTCCGGTTATCAACAGATTAAGATGGCAGTCAAGGATCAGGAAAAGATGGCTTTTATCACTCCTTTCGGAGCTTTCTGCTATGTGTCTATGCCTTTTGGGCTTAAGAGTGCCCAGGCGACTTACCAATGGTGTGTGCAGAATTGTCTTCACGATAAAATTGGGCATAATGTTCATGCCTATGTGGATGCTATAGTGGTAAAGTCCAGGAAAGAGGAAACCTTGGTCACAGATCTGAAGGAGACTTTTGATAATCTCCGGGTCTACAAAATGATGCTTAACCCGGCCAAGTGTGTTTTTGGAGTTCCAGCCGGCAAGCTCTTTGGTGTTTTGGTGTCTAACCGAGGTATTGAGGATAACCCGGAGAAAATCAAGGCAATTACATCCCTGGCCAAGCCAACATGCATCAATGACGTTCAACGACTGGCGGGCCGTGTTGCTGCTTTGAGCCGGTTCATAAGCCGGTTAGGCGAGAAGGCAATGCCTCTTGTATCGGATGATGAAGAAAACAAATGATTTTGTTTGGAGCGACGCTGCAAACTCTGCGTTGGAAGATTTGAAGATGCAGCTTGTTGAGCAGCCGGTCCTGGCTGCTCTAGTTGAGAAAGAGCCGCTACTGTTATACGTAGCCGCTAACTCACGAGTTGTTAGTGTGGCTATTGTGGTAGAGCGCAAGGAGGCTGGCAAAGAGCATCCGGTTCAACGGCCGGTTTACTACGTCAGTGAGGTGTTAATTGAATCCAAGCAACGATATCCACATTGGCAGAAGCTTGTATATGGGGTGTTCATGGCAAGCTGAAAGCTTAAACATTATTTTCAGGGACATCCAATCACCATGGTTAGTTCTGCTCCTTTGGGAGACATCATTCAAAACAGAGAAGCCACTGGGCGAGTTGCCAAGTGGGCAATAGAGCTTGGGTCTCATGGGTTGAAGTATGTGCCACGTACCGCGATCAAATCTCAAGCACTGGTTGACTTCATTAATGACTGGACAGAGATGCAGATGCCAGAAGAAAACCAGACAAGACATATTGGACTATTCATTTTGATGGGTCCAGACAGTTGGAAGGCTCGGGGGCTGGAGTTGTGTTAACCTCTTCGCGAGGTGAAAATTTTTGTTATGTGTTACGGTTGATGTTTCCTTGCACTAACAACGCAGCAGTGTATGAAGCCTTTCTCCATGGTCTTCTAATGGCAAAAGAGATGAGTTTGAGCCAGGTCAAATGTCTTGGTGACTCAGATCTAGTGGCTCAACAGGTATCAGGCAAGTGGGATTCCAAGGACCCTCTCATGGCGGCTTATCACCGGGAGGTTGATGCTGTGGCAGGGCATTTTAAAGGTTATCAGGTGGAGCACATTGACCGTCGGAAGAATGAAGCGGCTGATGCTTTAAGCCGGTTGGGGTCTCAGCGCAAGCCAGTACCACCTAACACCTTTTTGGATGTCTTACATAGCCCGTCTGTTAAGTTGCCCAAAGAGGAAGATTTAGCTGTTCCTGACCCGGAGGCACATGTGGTGGCGGCTCTTCATGTCATCCCAGATTGGACAGTACCTTTTTTGGCTTACATGACCCGTGGAGAGTTACCAGCAGATGAGACTCTGGCTTGACAGATAACCCGGCGGTCTAAGTCAATGACGATTTTGGATGGAGAATTATACCATCGTAGTGTCTCTGGAGCATATCAGCGATGTGTTTCCCCTGAAGAAGGTCAAGAAATACTTCTTGCGATCCATGAAGGCGATTGTGGCCATCACGCCGGGTCAAAATCTCTGGTGGCCAAGGCTTTTCGTCACGGTTTTTACTGGTTGACGGCTCACGCTGATGCAGAAGATCTGGTCGGTAGATGTGATGGATGTCAAAAGTTTGTACGACGAGCACATGTGCCGGCTCAAGAGCTCCGGATGATTCCAATCAGTTGGCCGTTTGCGGTCTGGGGGCTTGACATGGTGGGACCTTTCAAAAGGTCTAAGGATAAAAAGACACATCTCTTGGTGGCAGTTGATAAATTCACCAAGTGGGTTGAGGCGGAGCCTGTGAGTAAGTGTGGCGCGGCCACGGCAGTTCAGTTCATGAAAAAGGTGATCTTCCATTTTGGTTTTCCACATAGTATTATCACTGACAATGGCACTAATCTGTCCCAAGGGGCTATGGAGGAGTTTTGTCAACGAGAGCACATCCGGCTTGATGTTTCTTCTGTAGCTCATCCTCAATCCAATGGTCAAGCTGAGAGAGCCAATCAGGAAATTTTGAAAGGGCTCAAACCCCGGCTTATGGTTCCTTTACAGCGAACACCGGATTGTTGGGTAGAGGAATTACCCTCGGTGTTGTGGAGTATCAACCCCACAACCAACAGGTCTACAGGTTACACAACTTTCTTCATGGTTTATGGAGCAGAAGCAGTGTTACCTAGTGACATCCGTCATGACTCGCCCCGTGTGGCGGCTTATGTTGAAGCTAATAATGAACAAGCCAGACAGGATGCACTTGACTTGTTGGATGAAGAAAGCGACTTAGCAGCGGCCCGGTCAGCAATTTATCAACAGGACCTGCACTGTTATCACTGCCGCCGGGTTAAGTCCAGGACTTTTCAGGAAGGCGACTTGGTGCTCTGGCTCATCTAGGATCTGTCAGATGCAAACAAGTTATCCCCACCTTGGGAAGGACCCTTTGTGGTCAGTAAGAACTTAAACAACGGGTCATATTACCTCATTGACGTTCAAGAGCACGAAGACTCACGTAAGTCGGAGGAGGAGACCCGCCGGCCGTGGAACATTGCTCGACTTCGGCCGTACTACACCTGAGCCACCGGCAATCATCATGTACATACTTTAACATTGTGTATACCATGATAAGCAATAAAGTAAGACCATCGGTCTCTTTTCTTTTCAAAGACTATACATCTTTGTTATTTCTTATTTTGAAATGACTATTAAGGAGCTGATCATATTTGAATCAAGTTTTACCTTTTTGGTCCAACTTATGATCGTATCTAAATCTAGCTGCAAATCTCACGGTCACTTGGGGGCTTCCTGTTCAAACATAGGTCATATTCGAACCAAAGAGAACATAGCTGTCATAACCCTCTTGATCGGCTCAAGGCCAAACTCACTTGGGGGCTTCTTGATCGTATCCGAATCATAGCTTAACCCCTTTTGGGTCCAACTTGGATCGTATTCGAACCAGGGTCGTTAAAAACCTCTCAAGGTCATTTGGGGGCTTCCTGTTCAAACATAGGTCATATTCGAACTAAAGAGAACATAGCTGTCGGTACCCTCTTGATCGGCGCAACGCTAAAGCCACTGGGGGCTATATGGTCGTATTCGAACCTTAGCTTAACCCCTTTGGTCCGGTTTACTGATCGTATTCGAATCAAAAAACCCCAACCTTTTGAATACAGGGTTAAATTATGCTTATTATCTGTTGCCTGCCTTTTAGTTTTTTGTTGTTTCAATATTACAAATAATTAGCCTAGTCTTCTTCACCGGCTCAACTATTGGACAACACAGCCGCCCGGGTCATTCAAGCCGGTGGTTCAAGGATCAAAAGGTACGAGCTACTAAGGTATACTGATCATTGAGTATTCAAGAAGCATTGACTTTTAATGAAGATTGAATTATCAAATTCATCACCCGGGTTATTCAAGCCGACAGTCTAAGGATAAAAAAGTACAAGGTATGGTTATTACTTATACACAATTACCTGCTGCATTAACTAAAAGAGTTAGTCTCAGCCCTTGTCCTTTGTTTATATTTGTCTCTGGTTCTTATTATGGTAAAGATATTGGCTATAAACTAGGTGTTTTAACACGTTTGGTTCTAAGCCGCCAAGCCAGTCTTTTCTTTGTGTTTACAGGAACAGAGTTCAAACATTGCAGAAACATACATTAAATATGATGCATACATTGGCATCAGGAAGCACAGACTCACATAAAAGTGTTTTATGCGCGATGGCATAAGCAAAGCATACAGTATTTTCACAACTAAGTTATTACAAGGCTTTCTAAGCCCATGAAGATGATCATTGTTCCTCCCTCGCCGGTTCACCACCTTTTGTTGGCTGGAAGTTGGGTTTCGACCAATCAAAACCATTCACGGTGACAAATTCGGCTTCGTCGTCGATCAGGCCGACCGGGTCAACTTCCGGGGCAAATGTGTCTTCTCTCACTGGTGGGATCAAATCTGTTACCTTGTATGAGGGAGTGGCCATCTTCTTATTCTCACTATCAAAACCCGGCTGGTATTTATCAACATTGGTATCATCTCTAAGGGTAGTTGCCTGAGTACTGACTCTGCGCACGCAAGCCATGAAGTCATCCTGATCAAAAGGAGATTCGTCTTCCTTCATGGTGGGATAGCCTCTGGCCATGTCCGCCGGGTCTAGGTCTGGCACCCAAGCCTTGGAGCGGCTTAGGGCAGTCAAAGCTCCAGCTCGCGCGCAGGAGCGTTTTACTTCTTGAAACCTAGCAGGAAGGATTGACAGTTTCTTCAGGACGTCGCTGAGCCGGTTGGGTCCTTGATTTGCTGGAGAGATGGCGGCAAGAGCCCACTGTGCGCCAATATATAGTTGTGCAACCAAAGTATATACTGCCTTCAGTTTAATCAACGGGTCTTGGCTCAGATTTTTGCTTCGAGGACTTGCATAAATTATACATGCAAAGTCAGTTGGCGGATTATACTCCGGATCAGCAAAAAGCACACAAAAGTTAAAGTCAGACAGCTTACCAAAGATAGCAGCTACCATTTGAGACACCCGGCCCTTTAACCCGTTCAACTCTGTTGAAATCTCTATCAGAGTTGTTTCGGTCGTCTCAGCACGTTGGGTCAGAAGCGTTTTTTCCTCTTCCCAAGTTTTCTTCTTGGCAGCAAAGCTGGTCTTTAAATTTTCCGTTGCAGAGAGACTTATTTGCAGTTTGGAGTTAGTGGATTTGATTTCTGTCTCCTGACTCGCTAGCCGGGTCTTCGCGTCAGTCGATTGAGAGTTCAATTCAGATTAGGCATTCTGCAAAACATTCAGATGAGTCAAGAATTGGTTTCAAATTCAAAAATCAAGATTCAAGTCTCAAGTACTTTACAAAAAACCACTTGACACTTGGGGGCTAATGTATGCCAAATCAAATTTCTATGACTCTACAAACATATTTAAGTCCAAGTACCTTACAAAGTAACAACACTTGGCACTTGGGGGCTAATGTATGCAGTTCAGCAAGTTTCTCAAAGGTACCAAACAATTTAAAGTATCGGTTCATTTATTATCAAAATGAACCGGCCCTTGGGGACTACAGGTGAAGCTTTGATCTATTAAAGTCAAGAAAAGTTTCAAAGGTAAAGGTCTCGGCCTATATTTTAAAGTCTACAGGTCATTCCGGTTCTCTCATAATCTGAAGACTTGGGGCTGAAGGAATACAGATAAGCCGGAAAAACATACCTCGTATTTCAACTGCAGTTGTTTGACCATTTCAATCTCAGAGTCGCAGCTGGAGTGTACATGGTTAAGATAGCCGGATAAAGTATCATTAGCATTGAGACGGTCATGGTTGGCAACGTCAAAGCGAACTTTCTGCCTCTCCAATGCCTCTTGGTTTGCTATACACCGAGCCAACACGGTTGGGTTCCCCGATTCAATAAAGCGGCTCCCGGTAATTTGAACATCTTGTGCAGACAGAGATGGCGGGGTGGCTGACCTTGATGGTCCGGTTGTGGAAGGGTTCACAGTGGTTTCATCAAATGACGGTTCAGGAGGATTTGCTTCGGTGTCCACAGGCGGGTCTTGTGGAGCGTCAGTTAATGGAGAAGAAGGCCTAGCCGGGTCAGATGCTAGTGCCGGCGGGTCTTCTGTCGGCTTAGCTGCCTTCGCTTTCTTGGATTTAGCTTGGCCACTAAGAAAAATGTTGCAGGATTGTCAGTATAAAGATACAATTGAACAACCCGAAAGAAAGTGGGATTTCGGATTACCCGTGAGCAGTCTTGAAAGCCGGGAATTGCGTCTGCGATGAGTCGCCAGAAGAGCGAGACACCTCCTGAAAGGATAAAATAGAGTTAAAAGAAATACAAGGAGAAGGATCCATTAAACAGAGTTAAAGACAGAAATAAGTAAACCTCATTCGGACGTTCCCGAGGAGTGCATTGAAGAACGACAGCCGGTTCATCTTCAATCCCAGCTTGACGGCGGCTTTCATGTTGCTGCTTTTTCAAACGAAAGTTGGGATACAAGTGAGCTAAAGGGTTAGAAAACCTTACTTTATGGATCACTCGTCAAACTTTGTGTCTTGGTAAGGGCTTTGAGTCGGAGGAAATGATAGTTACCTCTGCTTCCCCGGCCTGACTGGCCCCAGTGTCATCCTAGTAATGACCAATGTCAATAAGATTGTTAAAAAATTAGCCAATGGAATCAAGGGCTACCTCCGAGTCAGATGTATCATCAAGCTTC
This sequence comes from Triticum dicoccoides, assembly GCF_002162155.2. Classification (NCBI taxonomy): domain Eukaryota; kingdom Viridiplantae; phylum Streptophyta; class Magnoliopsida; order Poales; family Poaceae; genus Triticum; species Triticum dicoccoides. The sequence goes on along the minus strand of NC_041390.1, from coordinate 407,279,951 downwards.
ATCAGGTCTTCAGCAATACTCTTTTTCTTCTTTTTCGACCTTCGGGTCGTTTTCTTGCCATTTATGGCGGCAGCTTTCGCTTTCTTCGCCGCCTCGTGGTCATACTTAACTTTCCAGAAGTCAGAATTGGCCTCCAGACAGGTAAAAACAAGGTAAAGAGTCAGGCAAGTATTAAAACAATACGGCTGGAGAAATACAAAAAAGATAAATAATGACATCCTTACTTCTGGAACCGGGTTAAGATGACAGAAGGGGTTTAACCCAACGACAATGCAATCTTCATATTTCCCGTTCACCAGAAGAGTTGACACTGAGAAAATATCTTCCTCTGTCAATTGAATGGGGCTGTGACGAAGGGAGTCATCCGGGCCTCCACCATACTCATACATCAGCTTTGACCGGCGGCTCAAAGGGATGACCCGCCATGAGATCCAGCAGCGGGTCAGATCAACTCCAATTAACCCGTTCCCCAATAGAGCGTTGATCCTTTTGATGGATGGAAGCAATCTCTTGCGTTCAGCGACTGTCAGCTTATCAGGAAGCACGAACTTGGAGTCAAGGCGATCGGGGCGATAACCCGGCAGGGGCTTCTCGTTTGCTGGTGAAGTGTCCTGGCAGTAGAACCAAGTCCGGTTCTAGTCCTTTGGGTGGCTTGGTAAGAAAATAAGGGGAAAGACGGCACCCTGCCAGCGCTGGATTGATATACCTCCAAGTTCTAAACTAAGGCCGTTGGTGCACACATTCTGCCGGTTCAGATAAAAGTATTCTCTGAACAACTCCACGGTCGGCTCTTGTTGAAGATATACCTCACAGAGCACTTGGAAGTTACATATGTTAGATATGGAGTTGGGCCCGATATCTTGAGGGTGGAGTTTGAAAAAATGGAGGACCTCTCTAAAGAACTTTGAGCCGGGCGGTGAGAAGCCACGGTTCATGTGGTCAGTAAAAACGATCACCTCACCATCTCTTGGATTGGGCCGTTCTTCTTCCGGGTCAGGGGCATGATAAGACATGATGGCTTTTGATGGAAGAAATCCTATGATGAAGAACTCTTTTAAACATTCCTCAATTATGGTTGAGGGGACCCAGTTACAGATGGTTGGTGTCTTTGACGACATGATGTGCAAGGAACTGAAAAGAAAAGAAACATGTCGGTTTAGTTTTACGGTGAGGTTAACAGTTAAAGGATGAAGATGCAAAACAAGTAATGGCGTCTTAACTAAGGGCTAATGACATATAAGGAAAATAAAGCCGGTGCGGTAAGCCGCCATGACTACAGATTCTTTTAGAAAGTGGATTCAGCTAAGTGTTGGGACAAACAAGTTTCCCAAAATGCTTGATATTATTTCAAATCAAATGGATGTTCAAAATGAAAAAAAATTCTAGACCTAAAAATACAGCCCAGATGAGTTCATTAGATCTAAATATGGTTCTTGTACCAGAAAAAGGAGTCTGCTAGTATCAAAAGGAGGCACCAAACAACTGTTGCATAAACATACATCTCTTTTGGATCAAAAAGATGAGGCAGTGGAAGAACTACGAAGAAGCTATGATGAACTACGAAGAACACGCAGGAGCTTGGAAACCCTAATGAAGATCTGAGACACGAAGGGAAGGAAACTTACGGTTGCAGGTCTACTGCGGAGGTCGCCGCGGGTTTTATGGATCGGTTCAGGTCGATGCAGCGGCCGGAGTCGATGACGGAGATGAGGCGCGACGGCGGAGAAGCTCGAGCAGCGGCAGGGACGCGAGAGGAAGAAGACAGAGAGAGAGAGAAGAATGAGGAAGGCCGGGGCGAGCCTATTTATAAGGAAAGATGCGAACAGACGGGCGCGACAATCAAGGGAAAACTGAATAATGGTTATCCAGCTATATAGGCGCCTCGATTCTCGGGAAACAATAAAGATAAAAGATCCGTTGGAAGATGACGTCATGAAAGTTTTTTGTGTTTTCAAGAGATGACGTCACGACGGGTTACAAGGAAATTTCAGTAAAGATAAGAAGATGGATTTTTTGCTAAGTATGGAAGATTGACAAAGAACAAAGTTCAAAGTCAACCTGGGGCCTAATGTTGGGGATATTACTATCAGTTGAGACCCGCCCAGGAGGGGCCGGGTCAGCCTCAATGGCGGGTTACGCAAGAAGCCCATTAAACATTCAAGATTGTAGTTTATTAAGTCTTATAGAAGGCCCAAAGGCCTGAAGGTGGTTTAAGGCATGATATTATGAACCACCATATGTAAAGAAAGACTTGTAAGGAAAGGCATGTAAAGGAAGTCACCGAACTGGACACTACTATGAGCCGGCCGGGACTCTGTAGGCCGCCAGGCGTCAACCCATGTATATAAAGGGACGACCCGGTGGCGGCTGAGGGCAAGAAACAACCAATCGATAACCAAGCCGGCGAGTTGAGCCTCTTGGAGATCGAAACTCCAGCAATACCAAACCCAACTAGACGTAGGCTTTTACCTTCATCGTAAGGGGCCGAACTAGTATAAAAACTCTCTCGTGTCCTTTGTCCCGATTAACCCCTTTAATCTTCCTAGTGCGATGGCCCTACGACTAAGTCCTTTCTCTAGGACATCTGCCATGACAATTCCACGACAGGTTGTCTTTCTTTTATTTGGTTCCGTAGTCGGACCTTGATTGTATTCTGGATGATGTATGATATATTTATGTATTGTGTGAAGTGGTGATTGTAAGCCAACTCTTTATCCCTTTCTTATTCAGTACATGGGATGTGTAAATATTACCCCTCTTGCGACATGCCTACCATGCGGTTATGCCTCTAAGTCGTGCCCCGACACATGGGAGATATAGCCGCATCATCCAGCAATTTATTTTAGAATTTTTGGGGTTCCAGAAGTATTAGAAACCTATAGATTACTACAAACTGTTCTGTTTTTAACAGATTTTGTTTTTTGTGTGTTGTTTGCTTATTTTGACGAATCTATGGCTAGTAATAGAGTTTACGAACCATAGAAAAGTTGGAATACAGTAGGTTTAACACCAATATAAATAAATAATGAGGTCATTACACTACCTTGAAGTGGTGGTTTGTTTTCTTTTACTAACGGAGCTCACGAAGATTTTCTTTTAAGTTTTGTGTTGTGAAGTTTTCAAGTTTTCGGTAAAGATTTGATGGATTATGGAACAAGGAGTGGCAAGATCCTAAGCTTGGGGATGCCCAAGGCACCCCAAGGTAACATCCAAGGACAACTAAGAGCCTAAGCTTGGGGATGCCCCGAAAGGCATCCCCTCTTTCGTCTTCGTTCATCGGTAACTTACTTGGAGCTATATTTTTATTCACCACATGATATGTGTTTTGCTTGGAGCGTCATTTTATTTTCTTTTGTTTTGCTTGCTGTTTGAATAAAACACCAAGATCTGAAATTCTTAAATGTTACAGAGTCTTCATATAGTTGCATAATTATTCGACTACTCATTGATCTTCACTTATATCTTTCGGAGTAGTTTGTTGTTGCTCTAGTGCTTCACTTACATCATTTTAGAGCACGGTGGTGGTTTTATTTCATAGAAATAGATGAACTATCATGCGTCACTTATATTATTTTGAGAGTCCTAAACAGCATGGTAATTTGCTTTGGTTATGAATTTAGTCCTAATATGATGAGCATCCAAGAGGGATATAATAAAAACTATCATATAAAGTGCATTGAATACTATGAGAAGTTTGATACTTGATAATTGTTTTGAGATATGGAGATGGTGATATTAGAGTCATTCTAGTTGAGTAGTTGTGAATTTGAGAAATACTTGTGTTGAAGTTTGTGATTCCCGTAGCATGCACGTATGGTGAACCGTTATGTGATGAAGTCAAAGCATGATTTATTTATTGATTGCCTTCCTTATGAGTGGCGGTCGGGGACGAGCGATGATCTTTTCCTACCAATCTATCCCCCTAGGAGCATGCACGTAGTACTTTGTTTCAATAACTAATAGATTTTTGCAATAAGTATGTGAGTTCTTTATGACTAATGTTGAGTCCATGGATTATACGCACTCTCACCCTTCCACCATTGCTAGCCTCTCTAGTACCACGCAACTTTCGCTGGTACAACCCTATGATTAATGAACCTCTATTCTCCACAGTAAAGATTAGCAGCAACCACATACATATGATCCTACTTTTACACTAGGACTAGTTCTGGCTGGAGTTGCATCTTGGCATCAGGCAATAGAAGAGAAAATCATAGCACAAACTTCCAAGAAACATTCTGTTGTGAAGTAAATTAATAATACAAAAACTACCATGGAGGAAACCAAAAGAACATATTTTTTGCAAAAGCTCATAAATGTGTTGCATTCAGAACTTGTTTTGTATTCCAATGCTCAATACTGATCCAGAAGCAATTTCCTTTTTATACAAACTGAACAACTCCTCTGATATACTAATTTGAAGTATCATGTGAAATAAATAACCTTGTATCTCTACATTCAAGATTACTAGTAGGCACATTCACACACATATGACCCTACTTTTAGACTAGTGTACTAGTAGCAGCTATGTCAGTGTCACATTTTGGCATCATGCAACATAATATGATCCTACTTCTATACTAGTACAGTAGTACTAGTAACGTCCAGTATCACATCTTGGCATCATGCCATGTATATAACTTATGAACTGGGACAATCATAGAAGGAACTTAATTAACATGAATAGTGCACAGAATGATTACCTTCAGACTAGTGGATACTTGCCTTGCTTCTTCACGCGCTAGATATGACTAGCCCACTTTAACCTCCTCGTCGGATGAGTTGTCGAGTACAACTGCATCACAAAGTTACTATTATTTTCAGGCGTGTCTTTTTCCATTAGAAGTGATCAGTAAAGAAAATTTCATAGGTTCGGTGTCTAGGGTGATCAGGTCAATTGGTGCAACGGCCAGCGGTAATAGGCGTAGGTCAGGCAGAGGGAGCACTGCACGCTACCGAGCTGGCTGCCGGCAAGCACAGGCATGCCGGATTGCGGTGACATACTAGGCGAGACCAAAGGCATTGAGCCAGGCCAGGAGCAGCTTTTACCTTGAGCCTGAGCATAGTTCTTGTTTCCCACTATATTGTTTATGCCCAAATACTAATTGCTTCTTAACTATATTTGTTACATCTTGTAAATGCATGAGCAAATTCAGACACAACAACATTAAGGCATGTATAAATTAGTTGCAGATCAAACAAACTAACTATCATTTCTTGTGTTGACTCGATTATGGTACTGCTGCGTGATGCTTACATGACATTTAAATTGTGAGATCTCTGCACAATTTTTTTATTGAGTGGTACCCCTGCGCTCCAATTCTAGATCCGCTAGGGATGGATCAAACAGCACCCAATTAACAATCTAGATAAATCAATATCGATACATAAACTGCAGATCAAGTGATTCCATGCGAGGGACAGGGCAACAAGTAGCAACAAACTAGCAATCCAGGGGACAATGTAGAGGCAGTACACAGGCACAATGAATACACGAGAAGGGAAGGGACAAACAAAATCGAATTGGTAGCTCACCTATAGCAGGGAAGAATATCGGATCTCAGCTTGTCGTCGAGCAGAGGGATGGAGAGGAGGAATAAGTCATGGGCGATCGGATGAGGTTGGTTGCGGCGGCCGGAGGGAGGGAGGCTGGGCGCCATGGCGGAAGGAGGTTGGCCGCAGCAGCGGGGGATGGAGGCCGGGCACGGCGGGTGATACGTCTCCAACGTATCTACTTTTCCAAACACGTTTGCCCTTGTTTTGCACTCTAACTTGCATGATTTGAATGGAACTAACCCGGACTGACGCTGTTTTCAGCAGAATTACCATGGTGTTATTTATGTGCAGAAACAAACATTCTCGGAATGACCTGAAACTTCATGGAGCCACACTTTAGAAAATATGAAAAATACCTACAAAAGATGAAGGCCATGGGGCCCACCACCTCTCCACGAGGGTGGGGGCGCGCCTGCCCCCTAGGGCACGCCCCCTACCTTGTGGGCCCCATGTTGCCTCTCCGACTCCAACTCCATATATTGTGTGTTAGGGAGAAAAATGAGAGAGAAGAATTCATCACGTTTTACGATACGGAGCCGCTACCAAGCCCTAAAACCTCTCGGGAGGGCTGATCTGGAATCCGTTCGGGGCTCCGGAGAGGGGAATCCATCGCCATCGTCATCATCAACCATCCACCATCACCAATTTCATGATGCTCACCGCCGCGCGTGAGTAATTCCATCGTAGGCTTTCTGGACAGTGATGGGTTGGATGGGATCTATCATGTAATCGAGTTAGTTTTGTTAGGGTTCGATCCCTAGTATCCACTATGTTCTGAGATTGATGTTGCTATGACTTTGCTATGCTTAATGCTTGTCACTAGGGCCCGAGTGCGATGATTTCAGATCTGAACCTATTATGTTTTCATCAATATATGAGTGTTCTTGATCCTATCTTGCAAGTCTATAGTCACCTATTATGTGTTATGATCCGTTAACCCCGAAGTGACAATAATCGGGATACTTACTGGTGATGACCGTAGTTTGAGGAGTTCATGTATTTACTATGTGTTAATGCTTTGTTCCGGTACTCTATTAAAAGGAGGCCTTAATATCCCTTAGTTTCCGTAAGGACCCCACTACCACGGGAGGGTAGGACAAAAGATGCCATGCAAGTTCTTTTCCATAAGCACGTATGACTATATTCGGAATACATGCCTACATTATATCAATGAACTGGAGCTAGTTCTGTGTCACCCTAGGTTATGACTGTTACATGATGAACCGCATCCGGCATAATTCTCCATCACTGATCCATTGCCTACGAGCTTTCCATATATTGTTCTTCGCTTATTTACTTTCCCGTTGCTATTGCTATCATCTCTACAAAATACCAAAAACATTACTTTACTACTGTTACCTTTTGCTACCGTTATCACTACTATCATATTACTTTGCTACTAAACACTTTGCTGCAGATATTAAGTTTCCAGGTGTGGTTGAATTGACAACTCAGCTGCTAATACTTGAGAGCATTCTTTGGCTCCCCTTGTGTCGAATCAACAAATTTGGGTTGAATACTTTACCCTCGAAAACTGTTGCGATCCCCTATACTTGTGGGTTATCAAGACTATTTTCTGGCGCCGTTGCCGGGGAGCATAGCTCTATTCTTTGAGTCACTTGGGATATATATCTATCTGCTTATCATTATGAAGAACTTGAAAGATCCAAGAACTAAGATATATCCCTCAACTACGAGGGGAGGTAAGGAACTGCCATCTAGCTCTGCACTTGATTCACCTTCTGTTTTGAGTAAGCTTGCGACACCTACACCTGCTTCTGCTATTCTTTCTGATATGTCGCATGTTATTGATGATGACACCTCTGCTATGCATGATACTTATGATGAAACTACCTCTATGCCTGATACTACTATGCCACTTAGTGATTTTCTTGATGAACAACTTGCTAGGGTTAGAGAAATTGAAAATATTGAATCTGATGATACTAATGAAAGTGATGATGAAGAATCACTTGTTATTCCTAAGGGTTATGTTTTTGATCAAGAAGCTTCTTTCGCTATTTTAGCTTGCAAAAATAGAAATGAACTCAAAAGGTTATTAGCTAAATGGAGTAAGCAATCTCTAAATGCTAGAATGAAACCTGAGCCTACTTTTGCTACTTCACCTATCTTTGTTACTGATAAGGATTATGAATTCTCTGTTTTGATCCTGATATAATTACTATGGTTGAATCTGATCCTTTTCATGGTTATGAATCTGAAACTGTTGTGGCACATCTTACTAAATTGAATGATATAGCCACCATGTTCACTAAAGATGAGAGAACTCATTACTTTTACATCCTTAAAATATTTCTGTTCTCATTAAAGGATGATGCTAAGATATGGTTTAATTATCTTGATCCCGATTGTGTGCATAGTCCCTAGGATATGACTTATTACTTCTCTACTAAATATTTCCCTGCTCATAAGAAACAAGCTGCTTTAATGGATATATATAATTTTGTGCAAATTGAAGAAGAGAGTCTCCCACAAGCTTGGGGGAGGCTTCTCCAATTACTTAATGCTTTGCCTGATCATCCTCTTAAGAAAAATGAAATACATGATATCTTTTATAATGGACTAACTGATGCTTCCAGAGATTACCTGGATAGTTGTGCTGGTTCTGTTTTCACGGGAAGAACACCGGATGAAGCTGAAATTCTACTGAATAATATGTTGACAAATGAAAATAATTGGACACCTCCAGAGCCAATTCCTGAGCCTATTCCTAAGCCAACTCCGAAGAAGAGGGGAATTCTATTTCTCAGTCCTGATGATATGCAAGAGGCAAAGAAATCTATGAAAGAAAAAGGTATTAAAGCTGAAGATGTTAAGAATTTACCTCCTATTGAAGAAATACATGGTCTTAATTTACCGCCTGTTGAAGAAACATATAATCCAAATCCTTCTCCCATTGAAGAAACTCATGGTCTTGATAAACCGACACAGGTAGTAAAGGTAAATTCTCTCTATAGATATGATAAAGCTGAAATCCCATTTACTAAATTTGCTAGCCCATGCTTAGATGAGTTTGATAAATTTATGGCTATGCAAGAAGATTTTAATGCTTATTTTGGTAGACAACTGAAATACAATTCAAATATGCTTGAACACTTGGGTGATTATATGGCTAATGTTAAAGGTGAACTTAAACTTATTAGTAAACATGCTTATATGGTTACCACCCAAGTAGAACAAGTACTTAAAGCTCAGAATGATTTGCTTAATGAATTGAATAGTAAGAATAATGATAATGTTGTTAGAGTGGCTACTAGAACTGGTAGAATGACTTAGGAACCTTTGTATCCTGAAGGCCACCCTAAGACAATTGAGCAAGATTCTCAGAGAAATAATATAGATGCACCTAGTCCTTCTAAAAGGAAGAAAAAGAAAAATGATAGGACTTTGCATGCTTCTAGTGAACCTATTACTGAAACACCTGAGAATCCAAATGATATATCTATTTCTGATGCTGAAACACAATCTGGTAATGAACCTGAAACTAGTAATAATGTTAATGATAATGTTCATAATGATGCTCAACCTAGTAATGATAATGATATAGAAACTGAACCTGTTGTTGATCTTGATAACCCACAATCAAAGAATCAAGGTTATGATAAGAAAGACTTTGTTGCTAGGAAACATGGTAAATAAAGAGAGCCTTGGGTTCAGAAAACCATGTCTTTTCCTCCCAAACCATCTAAGAAAAAGGATGATGAGGATTTTGAGCGCTTTCCTAAAATGATTAGACCTATCTTTTTGCGTATGCGATTAACTGATATGCTCAAAACAAATCCTTATGCTAAGTACATGAAAGATATTATTACAAATAAAAGAAAGATACCGGAATCTCAAATTTCCACCATGCTTGCTAACTACACTTTTAAGGGTGGAATACCAAAGAAACTTGGAGATCCAGGAGTACCCACTATACCATGCTCCATTAAAAGAAACTATGTTAAAACTGCTTTATGTGATCTTGGAGCCAGTGTTAGTGTTATGCCTCTCTCTTTATATCATAGACTTGATTTGAATAAGTTGACACCTACTGAAATATCTTTGCAAATGGCTGATAAATCAACTGCTATACCTATCGGTATTTGTGAGGATGTTCCTGTTGTAGTTGCAAACGTTACTATTTTAACAGACTTTGGTATTCTTGATATTCCCGAGGACGATAGTATGTCTATTATTCTTGGTAGACCCTTTTTGAATACTGCAGGGGCTGTTATTGATTGCACTAAAGGCAAGGTCACTTTTCTTGTTAATGGTAATGAGCATACGGTACACTTTCGGAGGAAACAACCTCAAGTTTATAGTATCAACTCTATTGGAAAAATTCCATCGATTATATTTGGAGGTTTTGAATTCCTCTTCCTACTGTCAAGAAGAAATATGATATTCTTATTATTGGGGATGTTCATATCCCCGTTGAGGTAACATAGTGTTATTCGAAATTTCTCCGGTTCCATGTTATTCGGAATGAGTTTGTTAACAAGACTTGATCAACCTTGTTAGTGGATTCCTTTTGATGACCATGAGATGGATGAAACTAGAAGGCACAACCCTTTGTACCCCACTTTTACTTTTGTTATTTATATTAAATAAAATAAAAATAAATATTTTTCTGTCTGTTATCTGATTATCCGTGCAATATAAAAATACCCCGGAAATAAAAGTTCTCCAAATGCCCTGAAATTTAAATATGATTTTTTCTAGAATATTTGAGAATATTTGGCACTAAGAACATAACAGGGGGGGGTCAACCACCGGCCCACGAGGGTGGAGGGCGCGCCCTACCCCCCTGGGCGCGCCCCCTGCCTCGTGGACCCACGGTGGCCCTCCTCCACTGATTCCTGCACCCACACACTTCTTCTTCCTCCCACAAACACGAATATCCAGCTCAAGCATGAGTTCTGGCTCATTTTGCTGCCATTTTCGATCTCCTTGCTCAAAGCACCTCTCACAAAACTGCTTGGGGAGATTGTTCCTTGGTATGTGACTCCTCCATTGGTCCAATTAGTTTTTGTTCTAGTGCTTTATTCATTGCGAATTTTTTCTGCTTAGGTGACCCTGTTCTTGAGCTTGCATGTCAAATTTATATGGTCAAAAGTAGTTTTGATGCATGATATAGGCCCTAGGCACTTGTAGGAGTAGTTGCTATCAATATTATTGAGTTTGGTTTAATTTTATTTTGAAGTTACTAAAAATTTCAGAATTTTTCAAAAAATGATGAAGAGACTTTTGAGGGGCTCATTGAGCCGAAGCTCGAAGGAAAAGGCATCGAAGCCTAAGTATAATCTGCCTCGCACCGTGGAGGTTTGGGCATGTGAATGGCCTTCCAATGATTTCTTGAGAGCATGCGGGATTTAGGAAGATTTTTATGAATTGGCTAAGAATGCAGTCCTCACTGCTTTCCTCCACGACCAATGCAATCAGTATCTCTTACTCACAAATACCTTTGTGCAAAACTTTCATTTCCATTCTAGGAACTCGCCACCTACGGTGGAGTTTCATTTATATGATGAGCATAAGGAGATGTCACTTTATGATTTTTGTCGGATTTGTTTAGTCCCTTTTGAGGGCAAGATAGAAGAACCACATCATGATGATGTGAAGGGGTTTATTGATACTATCACTGTAGGGGAAACAAGGAAGGTTTCCGATGCACGAATCACTATCATACATCATCCTGTTTTACATTACTTTGCATTATTTGCTAGTCATTGCTTAATTGGACGCGGAAACTATGGAAACCTTAGTATCCCTGATATTATTATTCTGTTGCACGGTTTATACAGTGATAACACTTTTAGTATGGGCGATATTATTGCCAAACGGTTAAGTCTGAACCGTACCAAGGGCCCCATCTTTGGAGGCATCTATGCTTCATGCCTAGCTGCACATTTTAACATACCTCTTAGGCATTTTGAGAAGGAAGAAAAGGTGCTGCCTCATGTTTGTCTAGATTATAAAAGTATGGTGGCACATGATTTTATTGTTAAGAATAGGGAAGGAGAGCTTAAATACCAATTCTTCTTTATTAAACATCATCCTGAGACTATTACCCTACCTGCTCCTTCTTTGTTTGATTTATCTTCAGGCATGTACCTTGTTCCGTTGAAGGCTATTCATGCCTACCGGAACCCTGCACCAGCCGAGGAGCCAGAGCCGGAACCACAAGTTGATCCATCACGACAGTCTAATTACTAGTGGGATCCGGAGATGATTGTCAGCCAGTGGTAATCGGAGTCTTCCTCTTCTTCTTCTCAGTACGACCCCAACTACTATTATGGATATCCGCCAGGCCAGCCGTGGCCATAGACCAACTTAGGCCAAAATCCTAAGCTTGGGGGAGTACGTATTTCCCACCGACATTACATTTATGTTCACACACTCACTGCTAGATGTCGGTGCTCATACTTTTTAATTGTGTCATCCATGCTAGTTTATTTTCCTTTTTATGCTTTCTTCTTGTGTGTTAAATAAACCTTAAGAAAAACCAAAAAATTAGTTGTAGATTTTAATTATTTTACTTTCCATGCTTGTAGTAGTAATTAAAAAGAAAACCTAAAAAGATTTCCTGTTCTTCTTTTGCTTGTTGGGAGCTTTCCCGTGTAAATAGTTTTATTTCTTTTCTTTTCTTTGGGGGTCGATAGGAGAAGACCATAATTAAATTGTTGAAGTGGCTCTTATATGCATTATTGTTTATCTGACAAAAGAGCCCATATTACCTTGTCTTCTCCTTTTTATTGAATGCTTGCAGATTCCAGCTTAGTCCAATGCACGTGCACTATTATTATTATTCACACTATTCGGTCGTGCAAGTGAAAGGCAATTATGACGATATATGATGGACTGACTGAGATGAGAAAAGCTGGTATGAACTCAACCTCTTTTGTTTTTGTAAATATGATTAGCTCATCGTTCCTGATTCGACCTATTATGAATAAACATGTTTGCAATGACAACTAGAGATCATAGTTTCTTGTGCCATGCTTGATTAGCTATGAGTTATAATAGTTTACCTTGCGTGCCAACATGCTATTGAGATAGTTATGATGTGGTATGATGGGGTGGTATCTTCCTCTGAATGATTTAAGTGACTTGACTTGGCACATGTTCACGCATGTAGTAGAAACGATATCAACATAGCCTTCACGATATTTATGTTCATGGTGGATTATATCCTACTCATGCTTGCATTCGGTGTTGATTAATTTTAATGCATGTTCATGACGGTTGTCGCTCTCTAGCTGGTCGCTTCCCAGTCTTTTGCTAGCCTTCACCTGTACTAAGAGGGAATACTGCTTGTGCATCCAAACTCCATAAATCCCAAAGTTATTCCATATGAGTCCACTATACCTACCTATATACGGTATCTACATGCCGTTCCAAGTAAATTTGTATGTGCCAAACTCTAAACCTTCAAATAAATATCCTGTTTTGTATGATCGAATAGCTCATGTATCAACTAGGGTTGTCTGTATCTTCCATGTTAGGCGGGTTATTCTCAAGAGGAGTGGACTCCGCTCCTCACTCATGAGATAAATGGCTGGTCACCGGGATGCCCAGTCCCATGCTTTATGCAAACTAAATCAAAATAATTGCAAACAAAACTCCCCCTGGGACTCTTGTTAGTTGGAGGCACTCGTTGTTTCGAGCAAGCCATGTTTTGATGCTTGTTGGTGGAAGGGGAGTATAAACTTTACCATTCTGTTTGGGAACCGCCTATAATGTGTGTAGCATGGAAGATATCACCATCTCTTGGTTGTTATGTTGACAATGAAAGTATACCGCTCAAAATATTATTCACCTCTATTTCAAACCGAGCTCTGGCACCTCTACAAATCCCTGCTTCCCTCTGCGAAGGGCCTATCTATTTACTTTTACGCTGAGTCATCATCCTCTTATTAAAAAGCACCAGTTGGAGAGCACCACTGTCATTTGCATTCATTACTGTTAATTTACATTGAGTATGACTTGACTGGATCTCTTTTACCATGAATTACAATGTCTAGTCAGTCCTTGGTCTTTAAAGGTACTCTGCATTTATGTTTTGCGGTCTCAGAAAGGGCTAGCGAGATACCACCTTGTTATATCATATTATGATTGTTTTGAGAAAGTGTTGTCATCCGAGATTTATTATTATTGCTCGCTAGTTGATTATGCTATTGATATGAGTAAACTTGAGACCTATGCATTATTGTGAATGTGGTTACTTATAATATTTGATGAAAACATGAATGCTGGCTTTACATATTTACAACAACAAGAGAAAACAGAGTTTGTAAAAGTTTTTCTTTACCACTTTCAGTTTGTCAACTGAATTGCTTGAGGACAAGCAAAGGTGTAAGTTTGGGGGAGTTGATACATCTCCAACATATCTACTTTTCCAAACACTTTTGCCCTTGTTTTGGACTCTAACTTGCATGATTTGAATGGAACTAACCCGGACTGGCGTTGTTTTCAGCAGAATTACCATGGTGTTATTTATGTGCAGAAACAAACATTCTCGGAATGACCTGAAACTTCACGGAGCCACTTTTCAGAAAATATGAAAAATACCTGCAAAAGATGAAGGCCAGGGGGCCGACCACCTCTCCACAAGGGTGGGGGCGCACCTGCCCCCCTAGGGAACGCCCCCTACCTCGTGGGCCCCCTGTTGCCTCTCCGACTCCAACTCCAACTCCATATATTGTGTTTCGGGGAGAAAAAATGAGAGAGAAGAATTCATCGCGTTTTACGATACGAAGCCACCGCCAAGCCCTAAAACCTCTCGGGAGGGCTGATATGGAGTCCGTTCGGGGCTCCGGAGAGGGGAATCCGTCTCCATCGTCATCATCAACCATCCTCCATCACCAATTTCATGATGCTCACCATCGTGCGTGAGTAATTCCATCGTAGGCTTGTTGGACGATGATGGGTTGGATGGGATCTATCATGTAATCGAGTTAGTTTTGTTTGGGTTTGATACCTAGTATCCACTATGTTCTGAGATTGATGTTGCTATTACTTTGCTATGGTTAATGCTTGTCACTAGGGCCCGAGTGCGATGATTTCAGATCTGAACCTATTATGTTTTCATCAATATATGAGTGTTCTTGATCCTATCTTGCAAGTCTATAGTCACCTATTATGTGTTATGATCCGTTAATCCCGAAGTGACAACAATCGGGATACTTACCGGTGATGACCGTAGTTTGAGGAGTTCATGTATTCACAATGTGTTAATGCTTTGTTCCGGTACTCTATTAAAAGGAGGCCTTAATATCCCTTAGTTTCCGTAAGGACCCCGCTGCCACGGGAGGGTAGGACAAAAGATGTCATGCAAGTTCTTTTCCATAAGCACGTATGACTATATTCGTAATACATGCCTACATTATATCAATGAACTGGAGCTAGTTCTGTGTCACCCTAGGTTATGACTGTTACATGATGAACTGCATCCGGCATAATTCTCCATCACTGATCCATTGCCTATGAGCTTTCCATATATTGTTCTTCTCTTATTTACTTTCTCGTTGCTATTGCTATCATCACTACAAAATACCAAAAACATTACTTTTACTACTGTTACCTTTTGCTACCATTATCACTACTATCATATTACTTTGCTACTAAACACTTTTGTGACGCCCGGATAAGCAAGCTACAGTAACCTCTGCTAATGACGCCATGTCACCTCCGTTACTGTCGCTAATCTCGCGTTAGTTCAAAACGATTCGAATTCAAATTTGAATTTTTGGCAAACAAACAAAGTTTTCAAACTTTAAAACAAAATGTTCGGACCGTGTCAAATATTGCATAGATAATTATGGTGAAGTAAACACATTTTTAGAAAATGCATAAATATTTTAAATTGAATAAAACAGAAAGGAAAATAAATAAAAAGAAACAAATGAAAGGAAAACAAAACAAAACAAAAACAA
>NC_041390.1:407261016-407263546 GCF_002162155.2 Triticum dicoccoides | reverse complement strand
TCCTCTCCCCGCACCCGCCGTCCGCCCGATGCTACCCCATGGTCGCGGCCTTCGCGCCGTGACTGGACCGACGTCCCGCGCGTGCCCACCGTGGCCGCGCCTAGCACACGCCTCTCCCCGTGCGCGCCCACCGTGGCCGCCTCCCCCCGCTGCTACCCCCGGACGCCTCCACCGCCCCGTCCGCTTTCGCCCCTGCCCCGCTTGCGGTTCCCGCAGTGGCTGCCGCCGCTCGCCGTCCCACCTCCGCCCCTTGGTCACGGTCCGGCGAACACTCGCCGCGCCCTGGGTCTCCCTTCGGGCGCCCATGCCCGAGCGCCCGCACCGCTACCCGTTTACCCGGTCCACTATGGCCTCTAAGCCAATGACGAAGGGGGCCCACGCCCCCAGAGAACGTGTCTGTTAAAAAAAGGAGTTAAAAAATATAAAAAATAAATCAATAATAAATAATAAAAGTAATTAATTAATTAATTAACTAATTAATTAACTTAATTAATTCTGATTAACTTAGCTAATTAAGATTAATTAATCTAATGACTAATTAACCTAATTAACTACTGTTAATTAGCTAACAGAGTATGACAGTGGGGCCCACCCCCTATTAACACTAATTAGGTTAATTAAAATGTTTAATTAAAAATGTGTCACTGACCAGTGGGACCCACTGATCAGGTTGACCAGTCAACCCTGTTGACTGCTGACATCAGCATGACCTCATGCTGATGTCATAAATCCATTTTCGAATTAAATAAAATAATTAATTAAATTCCTGAAATTATACAATCTTTAGAAAATCATATATTTTAATCCGTAACTCGGATTAAATTATTTTCAACATGAAAGTTGCTCAGAACGACGAGACGAACCCGGATGCGCAGCCCGTTCGTCCGCCACGCGTCCCTAACCTATCGAACTCGCAACTTTCCCCCTTCGGCTCCTCTGCCCGAAAACGCGAAACACCGGGGATACTTTCCCGGATGTTTCCCCCCTTCACCGGTATCACCTCATACTGCGTTAGGGCACCCCTAGCACCGATACTTATCATATCATGCATCGCTATGCATCTGTTTGTTAAATATTTATTGTTTCTTCCCTGTCTTCTCTCGCTAGACACCGAGACCGACGCCGCTGCTACCCAGTACGACTACGGTGTTGACGACCCCTCTCTCTTGCCAGAGCAACCAGGCAAGCCCCCCCCCTTCATCACCAGATATCGCCTATTCTTCTCTATACTGCTTGCATTAGAGTAGTGTAGCATGTTACTGCTTTCCGTTAATCCTATTCTGATGCATAGCCTGACATTGTTGCTACATCTGTTGATACCTTACCTGCAATCCTAAATACTTAGTATAGGATGCTAGTTTATCATCATTGGACCTACATCCTTGTCAGTCTGCTTGCTATACTATTGGGCCGTGATCACTCGGGAGGTGATCACAGGTATATACTATACATACATTCATACTATACAGATGGTGACTAAAGTCGGGTCAGCTCGAGGAGTACCCGCAAGTGATTCTGATGAGGGGGCTGAAAGGACAGGTGCTCCATCCCGGTAGAGGTGGGCATGGGTTCCCGACGGCCCCCGACTGTTACTTTATGGCGGAGCGGCAGGGCAGGTTGAGACCACCTAGGAGACAGGTGGGCCTGGCCCTGGTCGGCGTTCGCGGATACTTAACACGCTTAACGAGATCTTGGTATTTGATCTGAGTCTGGCCATTTGGTCTATATGCACTAACCATCTACGTGGGAGTAGTTATGGGTATCCCGGCGTCGTGGTATCAGCCGAAGCCTTCTTGACGTCAGCGACTGAGCGGCGCGCGCCGGATTGGACCACGTAACGTGACTTCCTTTGTAATGGAGGTTGCTAGGTCTGCTTACGGCCGCCCTCACAACATGCAGGTGTGCAATGGGCGATGGGCCCAGACCCCTGCGCGCATAGGATTTAGACCGGCGGGTTGACCTCTCTGTTGTGCCTAGGTGGGGCTGCGACGTGTTGATCTTCCGAGGCCGGGCATGACCTAGGAAAGTGTGTCCGGCCAAATGGGATTGAGCGTGTTGGGTTATGTGGTGCACCCCTGCAGGGAAGTTAATCTATTCGAATAGCCGTGATCTTCGGTAACAGGACGACTTGGAGTTGTACCTTGACCTTATGACAACTAGAATCGGATACTTAATAAAACACATCCTTCCAAGTTCCACAGACAACCCGGTGATCGCTTTTCCACAAGGCGACGAGGGGAGGATCGCCGGGTAGTATTATGCTATGCGATGCTACTTGGAGATGCTACTTGGAGATGCTACTTGGAGGACTTCAATCTACTCTCTTCTACATGCTGCGAGACGGAGGCTGCCAGAAGTGTAGTCTTCGATAGGACTAGCTATCCCCCTCTTATTCTGGCATTCTGCAGTTCAGTCCACTGATATGGCCTCCTTACACATATACCCGTGCATATGTAGTGTAGTTCCTTGCTTGCGAGTACTTTGGATGAGTACTCACGGTTGCTTTCTCCCCCCCCCCCCTTCCCCCTTT
>NC_041390.1:407255903-407260740 GCF_002162155.2 Triticum dicoccoides | reverse complement strand
CCCTTTCCTTTCTTTCTGGTTGTCGCAACCAGATGCTGGAATCCAGGAGCCAGACGCCACCTTCGACGACGACTCCTACTACGCTGGAGGTGCCTACTACTACGTGCAGCCCGCTGACGACGACCAGGAGTAGTTTAGGAGGATCCCAGGCAGGAGGCCTGCGCCTCTTTCGATTTGTATTACAGTTTGTGCTAGCCTTCTTAAGGCAAACTTGTTTAACTTATGTCTGTACTCAGATATTGTTGCTTCCGCTGACTCGTCTATGATCGAGCATTTGTATTCGAGCCCTCGAGGCCCCTGGCTTGTATTATGATGCTTGTATGACTTATTTATGTTTTAGAGTTGTGTTGTGATATCTTCCCGTGAGTCCCTGATCTTGATCGTACACGTTTGCATGCATGATTAGTGTACGATTGAATCGGGGGCGTCACAAGTTGGTATCAGAGCCGACTGCCTGTAGGAATCCCCCTTTCCAACTCCTTGGCCGAAGTTGAGTCTAGTCGTTGAAAAACTTTTACTAACATGGCTGTGTGGCTTACGGGCCCACGTCGCCATTGGGTGGTATTAGGATCTTTTACTCCTTGACCTTTACTCTGGGACTCTGATCTCTCCTCTATTCGGGTTAAATGAATTTTTCTAAATCTAACATTAGGATCTCGTTATCACTTTCACCCGGAGAGCCCCTTATTACTGA
The DNA here is from genome assembly GCF_002162155.2 of Triticum dicoccoides. NCBI lineage: Eukaryota > Viridiplantae > Streptophyta > Magnoliopsida > Poales > Poaceae > Triticum > Triticum dicoccoides. The sequence goes on along the minus strand of NC_041390.1, from coordinate 407,260,046 downwards.
TGATCGTCTGCTGCACCAGAAGACCCGGAAGATGCTCTCCGCTGTTAACTCAAGAACTTGTGTTCATCGCTTTTGCAATTCCCCTTCCACTATAAACCCTTATGGATAACTACTTGTAGTTGTTATTCTTACATTCATCCCCAGTTGGTCTTGTTATTGCAAGATACCCCGTAACACTCGTCGTTGTTTGATAATCCTTTGAGCTTACTGCCCTGCTGTTCTTTGTCACCTGAATACCCCTACGGTTAATTCTCGCACTTATCGAGTATCCGCTCATCCCCCAGTTGATCATGTGTTTCACAAAAGTCTTTGAAATACCACTCGATCTTCTGAAAATCCTCAGCAACCTATTGCTCTGGAATTTCTTGTTTGCTTTCATTATGATTAATCCCATAAGTCTGGTAATCTTATTGGCATCCATTGTCATTATCTTTTGAGTCCGTTGATTCAATATGTTGCGAATGCTTGCAATCCTCAATCAGATCCTAGAATTCATCCTTCCGGCTCAGACGCCATTTTTAAACATGAGCTGGGTCTCGACCAACCAAGTTGCCATTGATTGTAACCCCCTATGTCTATTCGGCTATCCATCTATGATCAGAGCGTCTGCTTCTGATCCTTCGTTTTGGAAATCATAATTCCTTTGTTATCTAAGCATCAAATTATTTCGATGTTCTATAATCCGATGCATTTGCATTCTTTCTTCCTCTGATTGAGTACCGATACTCACATCAGTCCTGTTGTGGACCGCCATACCCATTGCCGGGTTATTATCCGACAGTGTCCTTCACAACCAAAATTCTTATGAGTTCTTTACCCGATATATAATGCCTTTGGTAAATGGTATCCTCTTGAAGCTTGTGGTATATGTTCCTAAGAAGCCCCGATGGTTTGAACCAATGCCTTCCCTAATATGTGCAAACCCTAAAGATTTCACGGGTCATACTTATTTGGTATTGCACCAGGCAAAACTTCCCACAACTAATGTCATTTTCGAAATACGAGAGGTCAATGTAAGGTTATGCATTGAGGAAGTGGGAGTTGACCTTGAACCTTTGTGTTCATGCCCATGGAAACAATGTAGATCGTATCATTAAAGCTTCTCTTCAAATAAATATTTCCTTGGTATAAGTTTATCTTATATCTAAGATCTGGCATTTTGCAATCGTTGTTCCGGCCATGTTCTCCTTTAAATACCATTTCTCGGACAAGTTGAAGTACTTGTCTTCTGCAGATCTTTGCACCTGTCCAACCTTTACTCTGATCTACCATCGAGTATTACACTCTGGTATCTCGAAAATATCATGGAACTGCATAACTTTTTATGGGTTCTTCGTCAACTGTTATTTCTCACCGATTCCAATTTTCCTAGGTTCTGGGTTGTCGTCAACCGAGAACACCAATATGTGCACCGAGTCTGCACTACGGTTCAATAACTCTAAGTAATATTCGTTGCTTATGAGTTTATTAATCCTTCGAGTCACTCCTAGCCTGGCCGGCTATATCATTATCGTGCTAAATTTTAACTGTGCTACCTGCTCTTTATTCCCAGAGCACAATTTTTTTTTGACGATGGGCTAAGCTTACGTCGACTTTCCTCGTCATATCATGTTGCCTTGAACATCAAGCTTGATTCCGAGATTGTGTTATATCCGTGGTTTCAATAACTTTTCGCTCCATCCTTCCTCTTGCTTGATGTTGTCGATGAGCAATTATATCTTCATGAAACCTCTCGACAAAGGTGCCGTGATCATCATCAACATTTTGAGCTCTTCCAGGATATCAATCAATTTCATGATGTGAAATAGCATCCTTTGACCCCGATGATTTGAATTATCATCCACAACATTCTTGCATTCCCTCCAACACAAAACTTGTCCTTGTTTTGTGTTATACCTTGAGTTCCTGGTAATCCAACTTGTCGTATGTCCTACCTTGGACTATTACCATCTTTTGTGACAAGAAGGTCGCGAGAATTGCTCCACCTCTTAGAAATTCTCGGTATGATGATACTTCTCACCATCACCATTCTTCCTTGGTTCCCATGTTGTTTTTAACCAGGATACCAATATGCTACCAATGTTGTTTGAGTTATGTACTTCTAGCAACCCTATTGCTTTGAAGTTAACGATCGACAGTTCGTCCTTAGACTGTTGGTTATTGAATCGTCACTCTAACATTGAGCTTGCTGCCTAAGGTCATACTTCGGGCACACCTTTCAACTAATGATTGATGGTGTATGTTTTCCTAGAGCATACAACATTATATCAATTGAACTGACAAATGTTATCCCCTTGTTCACATAATTGTGGAAATCCATCCTTTTGGAAATCTTGAGGAATTGTCACTGAGTCCATCAGCCACCTCATCGTCCCCTCCTTGGTTAAATGATGAACTCTTGTTTCAGAACTCGCTTCCATAGTTCATTTCCTTAAAATCTTACAATGTCAACTCGTCAATTGTGTTGCACCTTTTCTTCTCAGGCATCCCGAGTCTAAGGTATCTTGACACCAATCAGATCTGAATCTCAGTCAGATATGATGGTTGGAACATATTTTCAAGAGTTATAACATTGGTCCCTATATGCCCCGGTAAGGAGATGTCATGCCTAGCACACCAGACCAGAGGACCTAGTGTTATAGTTTCCTTTGTAACAAGGTTAATCATTTTTCCATGAGGAAACTGAATGCTTGTTTAATGAGTTTATCCTGATGGATCCTTTGTCTATCCAAAATCCAATTTTTGCTTGAAGACCATGTCAATGCTATCTCGAAGCATGTCTGTGGTACTCCGATTTTCAACAAGAACATTTAAAGCCCAATGATAAATGCTTCTTGATCAATTATCCAAACACCGTTGTATGGGTAATGTCATGAAAATTTCTCTTCCCTTTCCTAAAGGGGTTTTCTACGTTATATCCCGTCATGAATATCATGCGTTGCTTGCCCTTGGGAAGGATATACCCCCTGATATATGTGTTTAAACACATTTTCCTTTCCATTGTTCTGTTTAATCTGATAATCTTATTTTCCTTTCATTGGTTGGTTTAACCTTTCTTGAGGTCTATATAATCTAAGCAGTATTATTCTCCTGCTTATGTAAACACCTCGGTGTACAACTCTGTCAGTAAGACCCTGTTACTATTGTTGATGACATTTCAGTAACCACCGATGGACGAGAACTTTGCCTATTGGTCCACCTCGTTTCAACGAGCAAGAAAATGGTTCTCCTTGTCCCTCGCCTTGGTACCGATGTAGTTGCTGACATATAACTGACAGGCTAACCTCTAACACTTGCATGATCGTGCAAGACATCACCGCCTTCCTACTTTTAACCCACATGGTGGGCCCATAACCCACAGTTCCACAGGATCGAAACCTGACTCTCCTATACAACCTGATGTCAAAGTTATTCCTCGTGCTTGACTTTGTATGTAATTCACGGGCCACTTGCCTGTTGATCTATTCTGGTATCAGACACAATACTTATTCTCGTTGCTCTGAACCCCTTTCGCACTCTGCTTCAGGCAATGAATGATTGCCTATCCGCTTGAAACTTCTTATTACACCGTCTTACTTTGCTCTCGATGTGTGTCATTTTTTCAACTCGAGAGATACTCATATGTTCATTCTTGGGATACCCCCAGATGAATTTCCCTTATAACATCCTATCATTGTAGAGCTGCCCCTTACCTATTCGTAAGTACGATGGAGTTCCCCGAAGAAAGGACGACAACTTCATCATGATGCTTTGGAATAAAGAATTGAAGACATCAACGAAAGGGATTAACTTCTTCAAGAAGATCCATTAGAATAACCAGGACTTTCCCCCTTACTCCCCTCTTAAATCTCGGGACGAGATTTCTTGTAGTGGAGGAGAATTGTGACGCCCGGATAAGCAAGCTACAGTAACCTCTGCTAATGACGCCATGTCACCTCCATTACTGTCGCTAATCTCGCGTTAGTTCAAAACGATTCGAATTCAAATTTGATTTTTTGGCAAACAAACAAAGTTTTCAAACTTTAAAACAAAATGTTCAGACCGTGTCAAATATTGCATAGATAATTATGGTGAAGTAAACACATTTTTAGAAAGTGCATAAATATTTTTAAATTGAATAAAACAGAAAGGAAAATAAATAAA
>NC_041390.1:407254982-407255475 GCF_002162155.2 Triticum dicoccoides | reverse complement strand
CGCCCGTCGCCGGCGCTCCCCCACCGGACTGCCTCCTCTACGCCGTCGTCGCCGTCTTCCTCCTCAACCCCCCGCTGCCTAGACCCCACCATCCCACGGTGAGCTCCTGTGCCGAGCGCGCCACCCCTCTGTCCCGTGTCCGCCCCGCCCTCACTGTGGACCTTGCGCCCCCTGGCCGTGCTCCGACCGGCTCCGGCCGCGCCCATGGCCGCGCCCCGTGCTCCCTCTCGTCCTCTCCCCGCACCCGCCGTCCGCTCGATGCTACCCCGTGGCCGCGGCCTTCGCGCCGCGACTGGACCGACATCCCGCGCGTGCCCACCGTGGCCGCGCCTAGCACGCGCCCCTCCCCGTGCGCGCCCACCGTGGCCGCCTCCCCCCGCTGCTACCCCCGGACGCCTCCACCGCCCCGTCCGCTTTCGCCCCTGCCCCGCTTGCGGTTCCCGCAGTGGCTGCCGCCGCTCGCCGTCCCACCTCCGCCCCTTGGTCACGGTCC
>NC_041390.1:407225117-407254972 GCF_002162155.2 Triticum dicoccoides | reverse complement strand
CTGTGGCCCTCGCGCCCCCTGGCCGTGCTCCGACCGGCTCCGGCCGCGCCCATGGCCGCGCCCCCGCGCTCCCTCTCGTCCTCTCCCCGCACCCGCCGTCCGCCCGATGCTACCCCGTGGCCGCGGCCTTCACGCCGCGACTGGACCGATGTCCCGCCCGTGCCCACCGTGGCCGCGCCTAGCACGCGCCCCTCCCCGTGCGCGCCCACCGTGGCCGCCTCCCCCCGCTGCTACCCCCGGACGCCTCCACCGCCCCGTCCGCTTTCGCCCCTGCCCCGCTTGCGGTTCCCGCAGTGGCTGCCGCCGCTCGCCGTCCCACCTCCGCCCCTTGGTCACGGTCCGGCGAACACTCGCCGCGCCCTGGATCTCCCTTCGGGCGCCCATGCCCGAGCGCCCGCACCGCTGCCCGTTTACCCGGGCCACTATGGCCTCTAAGCCAATGACGAAGGGGGCCCACGCCCGCAGAGAACGTGTCTGTTAAAAAAAAGGAGTTAAAAAATATAAAAAAGTAAATCAATAATAAATAATAATAATAATAATAATAATAATAATAATTAACTAATTAATTAACTTAATTAATTTTGATTAACTTAGCTAATTAAGATTAATTAATCTAATGACTAATTAACCTAATTAACTACTGTTAATTAGCTAACAGAGTATGACAGTGGGGCCCACCCCCTATTAACACTAATTAGGTTAATTAAAATGTTTAATTAAAAATGTGTCACTGACCAGTGGGACCCACTGGTCAGGTTGACCAGTCAGCCCTGTTGACTGCTGACGTCAGCATGACCTCATGCTGATGTCATAAATCTATTTTCGAATTAAATAAAATAATTAATTAAATTCCAGAAATTAATAAAATCTTTAGAAAATCATATATTTTAATCCGTAACTCGGATTAAATTATTTTCAACATGAAAGTTGCTCAGAACGATGAGACGAACCCGGATGCGCAGCCCGTTCGTCCGCCACGCGTCCCTAACCTATCGAACTCGCAACTTTCCCCCTTCGGCTCCTCTGCCCGAAAACGCGAAACACCGGGGATACTTTCTCGGATGTTTCCCCCCTTCACCGGTATCACCTCATACTGCGTTAGGGCACCCCTAGCACCGATACTTATCATATCATGCATCGCTATGCATCTGTTTGCTTAAATATTTATTATTTCTTGCCCGTCTTCTCTCGCTAGACACCGAGACCGACGCCACTGCTACCCAGTACGACTATGGTGTTGACGACCCCTCTCTCTTGCCAGAGCAACCAGGCAAGCCCCCCCCCCTTGATCACCAGATATCGCCTATTCTTCTCTATACTGCTTGCATTAGAGTAGTGTAGCATGTTACTGCTTTTCGTTAATCCTATTCTGATGCATAGCCTGACATTGTTGCTACATCTGTTGATACCTTACCTGCAATCCTAAATACTTAGTATAGGATGCTAGTTTATCATCATTGGCCCTACATCCTTGTCAGTCTGCTTGCTATACTATTGGGTCGTGATCACTCGGGAGGTGATCACGGGTATATACTATACATACATTCATACTATACAGATGGTGACTAAAGTCGGGTCAGCTCGAGGAGTAACCGCAAGTGATTCTGATGAGGGGGCTGAAAGGACAGGTGGCTCCATCCCGGTAGACGTGGGCCTGGGTTCCCGACGGCCCCCGACTGTTACTTTGTGGTGGAGCGGCAAGGCAGGTTGAGACCACCTAGGAGACAGGTGGGCCTGGCCCTGGTCGGCGTTTGGGGATACTTAACACGCTTAACGAGATCTTGGTATTTGATCTGAGTCTGGCCATTTTGTCTATACGCACTAACCATCTACGTGGGAGTAGTTATGGGTATCCCGGCGTCGTGGTATCAGCCGAAGCCTTCTTGACGTCAGCGACGGAGCGGCGCGCGCCGGATTGGACCGCGTAACGTGACTTCCTTTGTAATGGAGGTTGCTAGGTCTGCTTCCGGCCGCCCTCGCAACGTGCATGTGTGCAATGGGCGATGGGCCCAGACCCCTGCGCGCATAGGATTTAGACCGGCGGGCTGACCTCTCTGTTGTGCCTAGGTGGGGTTGCGACGTGTTGATCTTCCGAGGCTGGGCATGACCTAGGAAAGTGTGTCCGGCTAAATGGGATCGAGCATGTTGGGTTATGTGGTGCACCCCTGCAGGGAAGTTAATCTATTCGAATAGACGTGATCTTCGGTAACAGGACGACTTGGAGTTGTACCTTGACCTTATGACAACTAGAACCGGATACTTAATAAAACACATCCTTCCAAGTTCCACAGACAACCCGGTGATCGCTTTTCCACAGGGCGACGAGGGGAGGATCGCCGGGTAGGATTATGCTATGCGATGCTACTTGGAGATGCTACTTGGAGATGCTACTTGGAGGACTTCAATCTACTCTCTTCTACATGCTGCGAGACGGAGGCTGCCAGAAGCGTAGTCTTCGATAGGACTAGCTATCCCCCTCTTATTCTAGCATTATGCAGTTCAGTCCACTGATATGGCCTCCTTACACATATACCCATGCATATGTAGTGTAGTTCCTTGCTTGCGAGTACTTTGGATGAGTACTCACGGTTGCTTTCTTCCCCCCTTTCCCCCTTTCCTTTCTTTCTGGTTGTCGCAACCAGATGCTGGAGTCCAGGAGCCAGACGCCACCTTCGACGACGACTCCTACTACGCTGGAGGTGCCTACTACTACGTGCAGCCGGCTGACGACGACCAGGAGTAGTTTAGGAGGATCCCAGGCAGGAGGCCTGCGCCTCTTTCGATTTGTATTCCAGTTTGTGCTAGCCTTCTTAAGGCAAACTTGTTTAACTTATGTCTGTACTCAGATATTGTTGCTTCCGCTGACTCATCTATGATCGAGCATTTGTATTCGAGCCCTCGAGGCCCCTGGCTTGTATTATGATGCTTGTATGACTTATTTATGTTTTAGAGTTGTGTTGTGATATCTTCCCGTGAGTCCCTGATCTTGATCGTACACATTTGCGTGCATGATTAGTGTACGATTGAATCGGGGGCGTAACAACTTTGCTACAGATATTAAGTTTCCAGGTGTTGTTGAATTGACAACTCAGCTGCTAATACTTGAGAGTATTCTTTGGCTCCCCTTTTGTCGAATCAACAAATTTGGGTTGAATACTTTACCCTCGAAAATTGTTGTGATCCCCTATACTTGTGGGTTATCAGTGGGGGAGGGAGGCCGGCCGTGGCGGCTGGTGGGAGGCCGCCAGTCGCGGCGGGATCCAGTCCAGGCGTGGCGGCGGGTGGGTTTGGTCGAGGTGGGAAGGAGAAGGTCACGGGTTAGCTACTGGGCCGTTCGGGAGGTGTATGTGGGCTGGTCGGTTCCATGTTACGATCTCGGGAATGTCTCTGATTGCTCCTATATAGGGCCCCATGATCCAAATAGTTATTCTAATCCTAGAGTTAGAATAGTGCCACTATATATATATATATATATATATATATATATATATATTGTCATATGATCTCGTATGCTAAAGTAACAATTCATTCATAGTTTCAAGTATGAATCATAAACTTCACTTAAAACTAACAAACTATAATCTCAGTCATTGAAGCAATTGCAATTTATCATAACATAGGAAAGAGTCAATATCTTTTCAGCAAGTCCACATACTCAACCATCATTTAGTCTTTCACAATTGCTAACACTCATGCAATATTTATGGTTATGAAGTTTTAATCATACACAGAGAAAGATAGGGGCTTATAGTTTTGCCTCCCAACCTTTTACCTTAAGGGTAATGTCAATAATAATAGTTCATGAAAACTCACATCCAATTAGCTATATATATCTGGATCTTTCCAACACATTGTGCTTCCCAAAGCATAAAATGTAAAAAAGGAAAGGTGAAGATCACCGTGACTCTTATATAAAGTAATAGACAAGAATAAAAGATAGGCCCTTCGCAGAGGGAAGCAGAGGTTGTCATGTGCTTTTATGGTTGGATGCACAAAATCTTAATGCGAAAGAACGGCACTTTATATTGCCACTTGTGATATGGACCTTTATTATGCAGTCCGTCGCTTTTATTTCTTCCACATCACAAGATCGTATAAAGCTTATTTTCTCCACACTAATAAGTCATACATATTTAGAGAGCAATTTTTATTGCTTGCAATGATGACAACTTACTTGAAGGATCTTACTCAATCCATAGGTAGATATGGTGGACTCTCATGGCAAAACTGGGTTTAAGGATATTTGGAAGCACAAGTAGTATCTCTACTTAGTGCAAAGAATTTGGCTAGCATGAGAGGGAAAGACAAGCTCAACATGTTGGATGATCCAAGACAATATAATTAATTTCAGATGTAAGAAAACATAACCCATTACGTTGTCTTCCTTGTCCAACCTCAACTCTTTAGCATGTCATATTTTATTGAGTGCGCCCAATCATAAAAGATATCCAAGATAGTATATTTATATGTGAAAAACTATCTTTCTTTATTACTTCCTATTAATTGCAACGATGACCAAAACTATGTTTGTCAACTCTCAACAACTTTTATTCATCATAATCTTTATATGTGAAGTCATTACTCTCCATAAGATCCACATGATCCCTTTATTTATTTTTATTCCTTTTCTTTTATTCCCTCAAGATCATAGCAAAACAAGCCCTCGACTCAACACTAATATTTATTATATATAGCTCATGGACTCGATTACATAGAAGGATCATAAAGCAAAACTCAAAACTAGATCATACTAAAACTTTATTCTACTAGATCAAGATATAACCAAAAGGATCGAACTAAGAAAAACGGTAAAGATAAGAGTGATGGTGATACGATACCGGGGCACTCCCCCAAGCTTGGCAGTTGCCAAGTGGAGTGCCCATACCCATGTGTTTATGTCTTCTTCTTCGGGGGTGGTGATGTGATATTCTTGGCGACGATGCCCTTCGGGATACGATTCTCTTCCTTGGGCTTATTGACTTGCTACTTGAGGTCCGTTATTTCTTACAGAGCTTGCCCGTGATGGCTAAAGCTCCTTTCACCCAAGGATGTTGCATAGCTGCGGGAGAACAAGCAACACTCCTTTTCATATTTTCATAAGAAAGAAATCTAACATTGGAATGGATGACCGAGTTTGGAATAGCTGAGCTCTGTAGTTCCCCCATCGTGAATCCAACTTGGAAACAAGAAGTAACTTCTTCATCCTCCTCCATGGCATCTATCCTTTTCAAGTCAGCTTCCATCTCTTCCTCAGTTGATGGCTCAATGTGGTCAACATTGTTGTTTGCTCTTGGTCCCGGTGTCGGGGGAGACACCCGACTCTCCCCGACTGACTCTTGAGAAGACATCTTGCTCTGAATCTGCAGCATAAACAGCTCGAAACAAAAACAGAGGATGTTTACATGATACGGTGGTCAAAACCTTTGGGAGATTATATAATGAATTTTTCAAAAGAAGTATTGTGCAAGAAAACAGAGTCCGAGGAGCACACGAGGTGCCCATGAGGCAGGGGGCGCCCAGGGGGGTAGGGCACGCCCTCCACCCTCGTGGAAGCCTCATGTCCTATCCGAACTACTTCTTATTTTTCTATTTTCTTAAATATTCCAAAACGGAGAAAAATTTCCATTAGAATTGTTTTGGAGTCGGTTTACTTACCGTACCAAGTACCAATTCCTTTTCAGAGTCTGAAACGTTCTGGAAAGTGTCCCTTATGTATTCCTCCGGAGTAACGGTTTCAATAACATTAGTTTCAACATTTATAGGATTACCTGAGATATAATGTTTGATTATTTGACCGTTCACCACCCTCGGATTTGTGCCTTTGAAGTTGTTGATTTTTATGGCACCAGAACGATATACCTCCTCGATGACGTAAGGACCTTCCCATTTAGAGAGGAGTTTTCCTGCAAAAAATCTTAAACGGGAGTTGTATAACAATACATAATCACCTACATTAATTCACGTTTTTGTATCCTTGTGTCATGCCATCTTTTAACTTTTTCTTTAAACAGTTTGGCATTCTCATAGGCCTGGGTTCTCCATTCATCAAGTGAGCTAATGTCAAATAACCTCTTCTCACCGGCAAGTTTGAAGTCATAATTGAGCTCTTTAATGGCCCAATATGCCTTATGTTCTAATTCAAGAGGTAAGTGACATGCTTTTCCATAAACCATCTTATATGGAGATATACCCATAGGATTCTTATATGCAGTTCTATAGGCACATAATGCATCATCAAGTTTCTTGGACCAATTCTTCCTAGATCTATTAACAATCTTTTGCAAAATTAATTTAAGCTCTCTATTACTAAATTCTACTTGACCACTAGACTGTGGGTGATAAGGAGATGCAATTCTATGATTAACATCATACTTAGCAAGCATTTTACGAAAGGCACCATGAATAAAATGTGAACCACCATTAGTCATTAAATATCTAGGGACTCCAAACCTCGGAAAAATAACTTCTTTAAGCATCTTAATAGAGGTGTTATGATCAGCACTACTAGTTGGAATAGCTTCTACCCACTTAGTAACGTAATCAACAGCAACTAAAATATGTGTATACCCATTAGAGGAAGGAAATGGTCCCATATAATCAAAGCCCAAACATCAAATGGTTCAATAACAAGTGAATAATTCATAGGCATTTCTTGACGTCTACTAATATTACCAATTCTTTGACATTCATCTCAAGACAAAACAAACTTACGAGCATCCTTGAAGAGAGTAGGCCAATAAAAACCGGATTGCAATACCTTATGTGCAGTTCTATCTCCAGCATGGTGTTCTCCATAAGCCTCGGAGTGACACTTGCGTAGGATTTGTTCTTGTTCATGCTCAGGTACACAATGTCTAATAAAATCATCTACTCCTTCTTTATAAAGATGTGGGTCATCCCAGAAGTAATGTCTTAAATCATAGAAGAAGTTTTTCTTTTGCTGGTATGTGAAACTAGGTGGTATAAACTTAGCAACAATATAATTAGCATAATCAGCATACCATGGAGCAGTACGAGAAGCATTTATGATAGCTAATTGTTCATGAGGAAAGCTATAATCAATAGGTAGTGGGTCATCAAGAACATTCTCTAACCTAGACAAGTTGTCTACAACGGGGTTCTCAGCTCCCTTTCTATCAATAATATGCAAATCAAATTCTTGAAGCAAGAGAACCCATCTAATAAGTCTAGGTTTAGCATCTTTCTTTTCCATAAGATATTTAATAGCAGCATGATCAGTATGAATAGTTACTTTAGAATCAACAATGTAAGGTCTGAACTTATCACAAGCAAACACAACTGCTAAAAATTCTTTTTCAGTATTAGCATAATTTCTTTGAGCACTGTCTAGAGTCTTACTAGCATATTGGATAACATTTAATTTCTTATCAACTCTTTGTCCTAGAACAGACCCTACAGCATAATCACTAGCATCACATATAATTTCAAATGGTAAATTCCAATCAGGAGGCTGAACAATAGATGCAGAAATCAAAGGTTTCTTAAGTATTTCAAATGCTTCTACACAATCATCATCAAAGACAAAAGGCACATCTTTTTGTAAGAGATTAGTCAGAGGCCGAGAAATTTTAGAGAAGTCTTTAATGAACCTCCTATAAAAACCAGCATGACCAAGGAAACTTCTTATACCTTTGATGTCCTTAGGACACGACATCTTTTCATTAGCATCTACTTAGCTTTATCAACTTCAATACCTCTTTCAGAAATTTCGTGCCCTAAGACAATACCTTCATTAACCATAAAGTGGCACTTCTCCCAATTCAAGACAAGATTAGTTTCTTCGCATCTCTACAAAACTCGACCAAGGTTGCTTAAGCAATCATCAAAAGAAGTTCCGTAAAGGGAAAATTCATCCATGAAAACCTCAATGATCTTTTCATAAAGGTCAGAGAATATAGCAGTCATGCATCTTTGAAAAGTAGCAGGTGCATTGCATAAACCAAAAGGCATACATCTATAAGCAAAGGTACCAAAAGGTCAAGTAAAGGTTGTATTTTCTTGATCTTATTTTGACACAGGTATTTGAGAGAAACCAGAATAACCATCTAGAAAGCAAAAATGTGTATGTTTGGATAATATTTCTAGCATTTGATCAATAAAAGGTAAGGGGTAATGATCCTTTTTAGTGGCTTTATTTAATTTGCGGAAATCAATTACCATTCTATAACCTGTAACAATTCTTTATGGGATCAATTCATCTTCATCATTAGGAAAAACAGTAATACCTCCCTTCTTAGGGACACAATGGACAAGACTTACCCACTGACTATCAGCAACGGGATAAATTATACCTGCCTCAAGAAGCTTTAGTATTTCTTTTCTTACCACTTCTTTCATCTTAGGATTTAACCGTCGTTGGTGATCAACAACCGGTTTCGTGTCTTTCTCCGATTTTATTTTGTGCTGGCATAGAGTGGGACTAATGCCCTTAAGATCATCAAGGGTATATCCAATAGCAGCACGGTGCTTCTTTAGAGTTTTCAATAATTTCTTTTCTTCATGCTCTGAAAGGTTAGAACTAATAATAACAGGATAAATCTCTTTCTCATCAAGATAAGCATATTTGAGAGTATCAGGCAAAGGTTTAAGCTCAAACACGGGATCACCCTTGGGTGGAGGAGGATCCCCTAGGATTTCAACAGGCAAGTTGTGTTTCAAAATATGTCCCTGTTTAAAGAATACTTCATCTATTTCCCTTCTTTCATTCATAAATATATCATTTTCATGGTCTAGCAATATTCTTCCAAAGGATCACTAGGTGGCACAGCAATAGAAGCAAGACCAATAATTTCATCTTTACTAGGCAATTCTTTATCATGGGGTTGTTTATGAAATTTAGCAAAATTAAAATCATGAGACATATCCCCTAAACCAACAGAAACAATCTCCTTATTGCAGTCTATCTTAGCATTAACAGTATTCAAGAAGGGTCTACCAAATATAATGGGACAAAAGTTATCTTGTGGGCAACCAAGAACAAGAAGATCAGCAGGGTATTTAACTTTCCCGCACAAGAATTCAACATCTCTAACAATACCAACCGGTGAAATAGTGTCTCTATTGGCAAGTTTAATTGTAACATCAATTTCCTCTATCTCAGCAGGTGCAATATCATGTATAAATTCTTTATATAAGGAATGAGGTATTGCACTAGCACTAGCACCCATATCACATAAGCCATAATAGCAATGATCTCCTATTTTAATAGAAATAATAGGCATGCCTACAACAGGTCTATGTTTATTTTTAGTATCGGGTCTGGCAATTCTAGCCGATTCATCACAAAAGTAAATAACATGCCCATCAGTATTATCAGCCAAGAGATCTTTAACCATAGCAACACTAGGTTCAACTTTAATTTGCTCATAGGGAGTAGGTGTTCTAGTATTACTCTTACGAACCACAGTTGAAGCTTTAGCATGATCCTTTATTCTAACAAGGAAATGTGGTTTCTCAATATAAGTAGTAGGAACAATAGGATCATTATAAGTAATAGTCTTTTCTTCAACTTTAATAGGTGCCACTACTTTTACGTCAATGGGAGGATTATATTTAAACCACTTCTCCTTAGGGAGATCAACATGAGTAGCAAAGGATTCACAGAAAGAAGCTACTATCTCAGAGTCAAGTCCATATTTAGTGCTAAATTCACGGAAAGCATCGGTATCCATAAAATATTTAACACAATCAAACTTAGGTGTTATACCTGACTCCTTACCTTCGCCGAGATCCCAATCTTTAGATTTGCGTTTCATTCTTTCCAATAAATCCCATTTGAATTCAATAGTCTTCATCATAAAAGAGCCAGTACAAGAAGTATCGAGCATGGAGCGATTATCCAGAGAAAGCCGAGCATAAATTTTTTGAATGATAATTTCTCTTGAGAGCTCAATGTTGGGGCATGAATATAGCATTGACTTAAGCCTCCCCCAAGCTTGAGCGATGCTTTCTCCTTCACGAGGGAAAACATTATATATGTAATTACGATCACAATGAACAAAATGCATAGGATAAAACTTCTGATGAAATTCCAATTTCAATCGGTGGTAGATCCATGGTCCCATATCATCACATAGCCTAAACCATGTCAATGACTTTCTATTCAAAGATAAAGGGAAGACCTTCTTCTTGATAACATCCTCGGGCATACCTGCAAGCTTAAATAATCCAAAAACTTCATCCACATAGATTAGGTGCAAATTGGGATGTAATGTTCCATCTCCTGTAAAAGGATTAGCTAGCAGTCTCTCTATCATACCCAAAGGAATTTCAAAATAAACATTTTCAATAGGTTCAGTAGGTTGAGGAGCAACTCTTTGCTCTACTGGTTGGGATGAAGATACCTCGAACAAGCCCCTCAAAGGATTATGTTCCATAGTAACAAGTGACAGTAAATTTCAGCACACAATATAAATTTTTCCTTACCAAATTCCACCTACCAAAGGCACTTCACTCCCCAGCAACGGTGCCAGAAAAGAGTCTTGATGACCCACAAGTGTAGGGGATCTATCATAGTCTTTTCGATAAGTAAGAGTGTCGAACCCAACGAGGAGCAGAAGGAAATGATAAGGGGTTTTGAACAAGGTATTCTCTGCGAGCACTGAAATTATCGGTAACAGATAGTTTTGTGATAAGGTAATTTGTAATGGGTAAAAAGTAATAAAAGTAAATAAGGTGCAGCAAGATGGCCCAATCCTTTTTGTAGCAAAGAACAAGCCTGGATAAACTCTTATATAAAGGAAAGCGCTCCCGAGGACACATGGGAATTATTGTCAAGCTAGTTTTCAGCACGTTCATATGCTTCGCGTTTGGTACTTTGATAATTTGATATGTGGGCATACCGGTGCTTGGGTACTTCCCTTACTTGGACAGGCATCCCCTATTGCAAGCATCCACAACTACAACAGAAGTATTAAGGTAAACCTAACCATAACATGAAACATATGGATCCAAATCAGCCACTTACGAAGCAACGCATAAACTAGGGTTTAAGCTTCTATCACTCTAGCAACCCATCATCTACTTATTACTTCCAAATGCCTTCCCCTAGGCCCGAACAATGGTGAAGTTTTCATGTAGTTGACGTTCACATGACACCACTAGAGGAGAGACAACATACATCTCATCAAAATATCGAACGAATACCAAATTCACATGACTACTTATAGCAAGACTTCTCCCATGTCCTCAGGAACAAACATAACTACTCACAAATCATATTAATGTTCATAATTAGAGGGGTATTAATATGCATAATGGATCTGAACATATGATCTTCCACCAAATAAATCAACTAGCATCAACTACAATGAGTAATCAACACTACTAGCAACCCACAGGTACCAATCTGAGGCTTTGGAACAAAGATTGGATACAAGAGATGAACTAGGGTTTGAGATGAGATGGTGCTGGTGAAGATGTTGATGGAGATGGGCCCCCTCCCGATGAGAGGATCGTTGGTGATGACGATGGTGATGATTTCCCCCTCCCGGAGGGAAGTTTCCCCGGTAGAACAGCTCCGCCGGAGCCCTAGATTGGTTCCGCCAAGGTTCCGCCTCATGGCGGCGGAGTTTCATCCCGTGAGCTTGCTTATGATTTTTTCCTCAATGAAAGACTCCATATAGCCAAAGATGGGCATCAGAGGGCCACACTCTGGTACTTCTTTCGCCCAATATTTTTTATATATTCTGAAACGTGCTCCCATGAAGTTTCAGGACTTTTGGAGATGTGCAGAATAGGTCTCTAATATTTGCTCCTTTTCCAGCCCAGAATTCCAGCTGCCGGCATTCCCCCTCTTCATGTAAACCTTGTAAAATAAGAAATAATAGGCATAAGTATTGTGATGTAATGTGTAATAACAACCCATAATGCAATAAATATCGATATAAAAGCATGATGCAAAATGGATGTAGCAGGCAGGTGTGTGCGTGCGTGGCGTTGGGCCCACTCCGCGCTGCAAACACACTTCGCCACAGCCCTCTTCCCCCAGGGTCATGGTTTTTTCTATATTCATGAGACACCCTCGAACGAGCTTGTGATTTGCGCATCTTCTTAAGTCCATGCCCCCCGGGCATCGCGATGCGATGCACTAAGCCACGACTAGCCCACGCCTGAGGACTCGCGCAAGGAAGAACAGGACACCCAACAAAATTTTCTAATAATTCTGCAGCTTCACTATGTCTCCTGAGGCCAGCGACCCCTGAGTCAGCAGCAAGGGTGCCTCATGAGATGCTGGAGGGCGCGCCATCGCAAGGTGCGAGGCTACCGCGAGTGTATCAAGCTAAGTTATCCTACCGCACCTACCCGTGACACGAACATCATGACATATATCAGAACAATAAGCATAGCATAGTGGCATAAGTACCATGGTTCATTACACGCCCCAGCAGGTCCCTCTACTTTTTTCAAAATGCAGGAGAAAGGAAAGGCTAAACAAAAGTGTCCCGCGCGACCACAGCAGCTCCCAAGGCCGGGCTCCTGAGGCCCCCCGGGCTCAGCCCGAGCCTTCCTCCCGCTTCACCGAAGCATGGCGACGAGACAATTTACCACCTTCCTCGAAGCAAGCCCGACGACATGGCGGCTGGACGTAGCCACCGTTGCTTGTTCTCTCGCTGGAGGAGTGGCCACCGTTGAACAAGCCACGGTCATCGCCAAGGGAGAGCTCACCCTCAGCATCGTCACGACTCTCGTCAAGGCCAAGCTCATCGTCGTCGCTGTCGTCTTTGAGGCAGCACCCTACGCGACAGGCGTCTTCCCCAAACACCCTCACGTAGAGGGTCGCGACACTGGCATACTGGAAGTGGAGGGTGCACCTCCCGCTCAGGCCGCGCGCGCGGGCAAACGCCTGCCAGCTGCGAGCCAAGGACACATTCCCGACGGCGGAAACTTCGACCCCGACCCACGAATCCTTGCTGCAACAGCCATCAGCCTGTAGCCAGAGGCTGTTAGGCCTCGCGGCCGACAGCTCATCCACGAAGAAGTAGGGGAGCAGGAGCTAGGTGCCGGCTGGCCTCTCCGACCACACGACGAACTCCGGGAGCACCTTGTCAAGTGGAAGCGTGGCCGAGGAGGCCGGGCAACCATGGCGCGCCTCCCCTCATCGCATGGGCTGCCTCACCCTTGGCGGCTCCTGCCACAAGAAGAAACGCCACCATGGCCGGCCAAGGCGCGCCCGCGCCCCCGAGGAGCTGCTGCAGGAGTCGCGACGTGCTTGCGGGGGCGGCCTCGCCCTCTCTTGGGAGGTGGCGAGCCAAGTCCCTCCTTGGGGGCCTTCCCCTTCTCGGCGATGGAGAATTTCCTCGTCAGCGCCATGAGGACTTCAGCGAGGCGGCGAGGCAGAGAGGAGGACGAAGAAGCAGGCGGTGAGTAGATGGAGATGAGCAAGGGGGCTCCGCCCCTCCCTTCATTTATAGGCAAGGGAGGCCAACCGCCGGCCTCCATGATCCCTCGCAATGATGATTTTCTCTGCATGCAGCACGGTCTCATCAAGTCGAACGGTTGCCGAGGAAGCATGGGTAAGCGGAGGCACCCACGTCCCATCAATCTCCATGCGTCGACCAAGGCCGCAGGCGGTTAGGGCCCACGGCGCTCCGCACTTGCCCTTTGGCTTCACCTCGAAGCCAAGTACGAGCGCGCCTTGGGCCCCGGGGCTACTGTCGGCATTTTGGGAATGGGGGTACCCAGATTTGCCTGCCAGCTGCCCACGGCATGGCTTTGTCAATGGCCCGGTATGGCCCAGCTTCAGCATCAACAACTCAAGACCCTCGCGAGGGGCCAAGCCTCGCGAGGCAGACGACACCAAGACCTCCCTTGGGGGCGGCTTCCCCAGGCTGGATCCTGAGGAGCGGACATATCAATGCAAGGTGCACCTCGCAGGTTCATATGACGTGAGCCATGGCGACCAAGGCCAGGCGGGTGCCAGCGGGCGCAGTGTACCAGTTTCTTCTTTGGTGCTAAGGAGGCAAGCGCAGGCGCGGAGTCCCGAAGGATCAGCTAAAGGTTTTTGTTCCGGTGCAACAAGACCAAGACCGACAGGACGGAAGGACGGAGGTCATCACGGAGCCCACCGCGGCGTCACAACCAGGAGCTTTTGCAGGCGAAGACTACTTTTGTTAGGATAGCATGTACTAGTTGTCTCCCTTTGAATTTGGCTGTTGTGGGATCCCTTCCCGCCTCACATTTGGGAAGAGGACCAAAGCCATTATAAATAGGACTTAGCCACCACCATAGAGGGGGACGGATCATTCAGATAATCCTCACACCCACCAGCTCATCGAGCTCAAGAACACCTCTCCTCCGGAGGTTGTTCTCCACTTTACTAGTTCATCCTCAGCCCCTCGAGGTCAATCCACCACAAAGCAGGAGTAGGGTTTTACACCGCAAGGTGGCCCGAACCTGGGTAAATTGATGTGTCTCTTGTCTGTTGGGTTCGTCGAGCTAGGCTGTGAGATTAGCGAGCAGGCAGGTTGGGGAAGACAAGTTCTTCACATGCACCCTAGTGTTCGAACCTCTCAAGGGTCTGTGGAACCGTGAATCCGACAATGTCTTGACCATATCACATTGATGTCTACTACACAACTTTATTCTTGTAGACACGAGTTGGGCCTCCAAGTGCAGAGTTTTGTAGGATAGTAGCATTTTTCCCTCAAGTGGATGACCTTAGGTTTATCAATCCATGGGAGGTGCAGGATGAAGATGGTCTCTCTCAAACAACCCTGCAACCAAATACAAGAAATCTCTTTTGTCCCCAACACACCCAATACAATGGAAAATTGTATAGGTGCACTAGTTTGGCGAAGAGATGGTGATGAAAGTGTAGTATTGATGGTAGAAATATATTTTTATAATCTTAATAAATAAAAATAGGAAGGTAGCAAATAGTAAACGGGCACAAAAATGGTATTGCAATGCTTGAAAATGAGGCCTAGGGTCCGTACTTTCGCTAGTGCAATCTCTGAACAATGCTAATATAATTGGATCATATAACCACCCCTCAAAGTGCGACAAAGAATCACTCCAAAGTTCCTATATAGCGGAGAACATACGAAGAAATCGTTTGTAGCGTACGAAACCACCTCGAAGCTATTCTTTCCGAACGATCTATCCAAGAGTTCGTACTAAAGTAACACCAAATAATTTCAGATTCATAATACTCAATCCAACACAAAGAACCTCAAAGAGTGCCCCAAGATTTCTACTAGAGAAACAAAAGACGAGAATGTGCATCAACCCCTATGCATAGATTACCCCAATTTCATCGCAGAAATCCACTAGTTGAATGGCAAAACACATGTCAAGTGAATCAATATGATACCCCATTGCAACCACGAGTATTCATATGCAAGACATATATCAAGTGCTCTCAAATCCATAAAAGTATTCAATCCGATAACAACGAAATCTCAAAGGGAAAAGCTCAATTCATCACAACAAGATAGAGAGGGGAAAACACCATATGATCTGACTATATTAAAAAAGCCCGCGATATATCAAGATCATGACATCTCAAGAACACGAGAGAGAGAGAGAGAGATTAAACACATAGCTACTATTACAAACCCTCAGTCCTGAGGGTGGACTACTTCCTCCTCATCGTGGTGGCCACCGGGATAATGAAGATGGCCATCGGAGATGATTCCCCCCTCCGACAGGGTGCCGTAACAGGGTCTAGATTGGTTTTCGGTGGCTACAGAGCCTTGCGGCGGCAGAACTTCTGAACTACATTTTTCTCGAGGTTTTTTTGAATATTTAGGATTTTATAGGGAAAAGAGGGGGTGCGGGAGGCCGCCGAGGTGGGGACAACCCACCTGGCCCCCCCAGGCGCGCCCTGGTGGGTTGTGCCCCCTCAGGGCACCCCCCAGGTGCTGCTCTGGCCCACCGGGAGTCTTCTGGTCCATAAAAGATCCACAAAAAGTTTCGTGGTGTTTGGACTCCGTTTGATGTTGATTTCCTGCGATGTAAAAAACAAGCAAAAAACAACAACTGGCACTGGGCCCTGGATCAATAGGTTAGTCCCAAAAAATGATATAAAGTTGCTATAAAATGATTGTAAAACATCCAAGAATGATAATAAAACAACATGAATACTTCATAAATTATATATACATTGGGGACGTATAAGCATCCCCAAGCTTAATTCCTACTCATCCTCGAGTAAGTAAATGATAAAAGAAATAATTTATGAAGTGTGAATGCTAGCAAAGTGCATAAGTTTGATCAATGATAATTTCAATCACTTTTCCTAGTGTCATGACAACAACTCTTTGTTATAAAATTTCTCATGTTTAAAGTAGCAACCAATTCACATGTTATGGTTCAAATGATGAATTCTCCTGAAACTCAACAACTTGTGTTCTCAGTCACCAAGCAATTACAATTCAACTTATTCAACAGAGTCTAAGTAAGAGATTCACATACTCAACCATCATATAGTCTTATGATTTCTAACACTCACCGCATACACATGAGCAAAACGTTCCAACCGGACACATAGAAAGATAGGGGCTTATAATTTTGCCTCCCAACATATTCACCTCAAGGGTGATGTCAACAATAATAACTCATGCTACCCATATCCAACTGGATATATGTGCCTGGATGTTTCCTCACCGCATGATGCTTGCCAAAAGAGAAACATAAAAAGGAATAGAGAGAAACACTTTGACTCTTGCATGAAAGTAAATACATAAAATTAAAAGATAGGCCCTTCGCAGAGGGAAGCAGAGGTTGCCATGTGCTTATTTGTTTGTATGCTCAACCGCTTAGTGCAAAAGAACGTCATGTTATATTGCCCCTTATGATAGCAACCTTTATTATGCAGTCTGTCGCTTTTATTCTTTGCCATCACAAGTTCGTACAATGCTCAATTTTCTCTTACACTAAATGATATAACACTTTTAGAAGCAATTTTTATTGCCTTATTGCACCAATGACAACTTACTTCAAGGATCTTGCTCAAACATTAGGTAGGTATGGTGGACTCTTGAAAATAAGATTTGGGTTCAAGGGATTTTGGATGCACAAGTAGTATCTCTACTTGGTGTGGAATATTTGGCTAGCAAAGATGGGGGGCAAGCACCACATGTTGAAGGATCTATGAAAATATAACTTCTATGTGAATATGAACAAACATAAACCGTATGATGTCTTCCTTGTCCGACGTCAACAATTTTGGCATATAATATTTTGATGGGGGCTTACAATCACAAAACATTTCCAATATAGTGTATTTGCATGTGAAAGTTCTCTTCCTTATACTAATTATTCATGAATTGCTTGTATGACCAATATTGTGACTCTCAAGCTTCAAAATATTCACTTTTCTAAACCCAATGTGAAGCTACCACTAGGCATGATATAATTTTGACGTCATGATATTCAATTCATTCAATAATTTACTCATAGGATATAAGTGAAGCAGAAGAGTAAATGACAAGCTACTCCAAAAAGATATAAGTGAAGATCAAGCGAGTAGTTATGTAAATGGGTTGCTATTTGAGGACTCTCTCTTATTTAAAAACTTTCAGATCTAAGTATTTTATTAAAACAGCAAGCAAAACAAAATGGCATTCCTAGAATAGCACAACTCATGTGAAGAAGCAAAAACTTAGGCTCAACCGATACTAACCGATAATTGTTGATGAAGAAAGGTGGGATGCCTACCGGGGCATCCCCAAGCTTAGATACTTGAGACTTCTTGAAATATTATCTTGGGATGCCTTGGGAATCCCCAAGCTCGAGCTTTTGTGTCTCCTCGATCCCTTTTATATCACGATTTCCCTAAATCTTAAAAACTTCATCCATAGAACTCGTGAGATAAGTTAGTATAAACCAATGCAAAAACCTTATCATTCTCTACGGTAGAAAATCACTAAAACTATTATTCAAAATTGCATACTAAATGCCTCTGCATATTTAATACTACTATCCTCAAATAGAATCATTAAACAAGCAAACATATGCAAACAATGCAAACATAAGAGCAATCTGCCAAAACAGTACAGTCCATAAAGAATGCAACAATATCAATACTTATTTTACTCAAAAAATTATAAAAATTTGGCACACTGTATAAAATTTATCATAGAATATTTTTCAAAAAGTTTCAACATTTTATCACATTCTTACTTTTCTAGAGAATTTTTTCACCATCGATAAACTTTCTGTTTTGAAACAGCAACTCATATACTTGCAAGATAAGCATGGTAAAGGCTATCCTTTCCACTTTTATTGAAATAAAAGATGCAAAACCTTATTCTAAATAACATCAAGCAAATGCTAACAAAAAATGATGCTCCAAGCAAAACACATATCATATGATGAATAAAAATGTAGCTCCAAGTGAGGTTACCTATAATGTTGGAGACCAAAGAGGGGATGCCTTCCGGCGAATCCCCAAGATTAGTTGCTTGGATCCTCCTTGGATATTAACTTGGGGTGACTTGGGCATCCCCAATATTAGGTTCTTGTCACTACTTATTCTCCTCAAATCGACATCTCACGCAAAAACTTGAAAACTTCAATCACACAAAACTTAACGGAACTTCGTGAGATAGGTTAGTATGATAAAGAGCAAACCATTTCACTTTGGTACTGTCAAAGAGAAGATTCATAATTTATTCCACACAGTGCCGACTGTAGCATATAATTTCCACAATTTATATTGAGCAATATAAGCCGTAGAAACTAGAAAACAAGCAAACTATGCATTGAAAACAGAATCTGTCAAAAACAGAACAATCTGTAGTAATCTATACTCCAACCATACTTATACTACTCCAAAAATTGTGAAAAATCAGGAAAACTTGAGAAATTTGTCTATTAATGTTGTGAAAAAATAATAAGTATTTTATCACGCTTCTGTTAAAAATGAGAATTATTTTCCTGAGCATAAAAGTTTCTGTTTTTTAGCAAGATCAAATCAACTATCACCATAGACCCTCCCAAAGGTCTTACTTGGCACTTTATTGAAACGAAAGCTATAAAACATATTACTACAGTAGCCTAATCATGTGAACACATAAAAACAGTAGGGGTAAATGTTGGGTTGTCTCCCAACAAGCGTTTTTCTTTTATGCCTCTTAGCTAGGCATGATGCTTTCAATGATGTTCGCATAAAAGATAATAATTGAAACATAACAAGAGCATAATGAATCATAAGTTCCTCTCTCATAATAATTTTCAGTAGAATCATGAATAGATTCATCAATATAGCCATCACACAAAGCATTCTTTTCATGATCCAAAAGCATAGAAAACTTTTTACTCTCCACATAAGCAAATTTCTTCTCATCAATGGTAGTGGGAGCAAACTCAACAAAATAACTATCATGAGAGTGAAAATTAAAATCATGATGAAAAGTTTCATGGTTATCATTATTCTTCATAGCATACATGTCATCACCATAATCATCATAGATAGCAACATTGTTATCATAGTCAATTGAAGCCTCATCCAAAATGGTGGATTCATCACTAAATAAAGTCACGACCTCTCCAAATCCACTTTCATCATTATAATCATCATAAATAGGAGGCATGCAATCATTATAACAAATTTGCACATCAAATCTTGGGGGACTAAAAATATCATCTTCATCAAACATAGCATCCCCAAGCTTATGGCTTCGCATATCATTAGCATCATGGACATTTAAAGAATTCATACTAACAGCATTGCAATCATGCTCATCATTTATATCAAACATTCTATTGAATTCTTCTTCTATCAATTGAGCACAATTTTCCGATCCATCCTTTTCAAGAAACAAATTATAAAGATGATCAATAATATGATGCAACTTCAATTCCATTTTTATGTAGTTTTCTTTTATAAAACAAACTAATGATAAAACAAGAAACTAAAAGATTCGATTGCAAGATCTAAAGATATACCTTCATGCACTCATCTCCCTGGCAATGGCGCCAAAAAAGAGCTTGATGCCTACTATGAAACTTTATTTCTGTAGACATGAGTTGGGCCTCCAAGCGTAGAGTTTTGCAGGACAATAGCAATTTTCCCTCAAGTGGATGACCTAATGTTTATCAATCCGCGGGAGGTGTAGGATGAAGATGGTCTCTCTCCCTGCAACCAAATACAAGAAATATCTTGTGTCCCCAACACACCCAATACAATGGAAAATTGTATAGGTGCACTACTCCGGCGAAGAGATGGTGATAATAGTGTAGTATTGATGGTAGAAATATAATTTTATAATCTGAATAAATAAAAATAGCAAGGTAGCAAATAGTAAACAGGCACAAAAACGGTATTGCAATGCTTGAAAATGATGCCTAGGGTCCATACTTTCGCTAGTGCAATCTCTCAACAATGCTAATATAATTGGATCATATAACCACCCCTCAAAGTGTGACGAAGAATCACTCCAAAGTTCCTATCTAGCGGAGAACATACGAAGAAATCGTTTGTAGGGTACGAAACCACCTCGACACTATTCTTTCTGATCGATCTATCCAAGAGTATGTACTAAAATAACACCAAATTATTTCAGATTCCTAATACTCAACCCAACACAAAGAACCTCAAAGAGTGCCCCAAGATTTCTACCGGAGAAACCAAAGATGAGAACGTGCATCAACCCCTATGCATAGATTACCCCAATGTCACGGCGGGAATCCGCGAGTTGAATGCCAAAACACATATCAAGTGAATCAATATGATACCCCATTGCAACCACGAGTATTCATATGCAAGACATATATCATGTTCTATAAAATACATAAAAGTATTCAATCCGATAACAATGAAATCTCAAAGGGAAAAACTCAATTCACCACAACAAGATAGAGAGGGGGCAACACCATATGATCCGAGTATATTAACAAAGCCCGTGATACACCAAGATCGTGACATCTCAAGAACATGAGAGAGATATTAAACACATAGCTACTAGTACAAACCCTCAGCCCCGAGGGTGGACTACTGAGGGAGTCCTGGATTAAGGGGTCCTCGGGTGTCCGACCTGCTGGACATGGGACGGACTGATGGGGTGTGAAGATACAAGACAGAAGACTCTCTCCCGTGTCCGGATGGGACTCTACTTGGCGTGGATGGCAAGCCAGGCATTCGGATATGAATATTCCTTCTCTGTAACCGACTTTGTACAACCCTTGTACCCTCCGGTGTCTATATAAACCGGAGGGTTTAGTCTGTAGGGGCAATCATAATCATACAGGCTAGACTTCTAGGGTTTTAGCTAATACGATCCCGTGGTAGATCAACTCTTGTAATCCTTATACTCATCAATATAAATCAAGGAAGACATAGGTTATTACCTCCATCAAGTGGGCCCGAACCTGGGTAAAACATCGTGTCCCCTGCCTCCTATTACCATTGACCTTAGACGCACAGTTCGGGACCCCCTACTCGAGATCTGCCGGTTTTGACACTGACATTGGTGCTTTATTGAGAGTTCCACTGTGACGTCGAAGACAAGATTGATGGCTTGCCTTGTTATCAAGGACAGTATCACCTCCGGAGGAGCCCTGGCCTTAGGCCATACCCTCTGGCTGGGCAGCTTTACCATGATCGCCCGTCCGTCCGTTAAGCCGACGATGACTTCTCGGGTCATCGAAAATCGCCTCTACGTTGACTCTGAATAGTCCCAATGGACGGATCCGATGGAGTTGTTGTCTTTAAATGAACTCCTGGATCGCATCGCCGCCTTGGGGGTCTCTACAGACTACGATCGGATTGGGCTTAAACCCGATCAGAGAGAAATCAAATCTCCGCCGATCACCCGTCATATAGCGGTAGTAGAGGAGCAAATCAACAACTCTTCCTCTATATTGAGGATGAACTATGTTCGGATTTCCAAGCTCGAAGAGCCAGCTACCCGTCCGTGAAACAACATGTCCTGCCCTCTGAACCTAGAATCGGACGGTGGACTTGAAAAATCAGTTGATATCCCAGAGCCTGAACTATTAAGCTTGGAAGTTTTTCAAACTCCGGATCCCAAATTGGGTCAGGGTTCGGATTTAAAGCCACCCACCGATCCAGATATGCACGATCTCATGAACATACGACAACAGTCTCAGGAAACAGTCCATCACTTTTGACCCAGATTCCTCCTTGTCAAAGACAAGATTAAAGATTGCCGCAACAAAGACACAATCTCAGTATTCTGCAATAATTGCATGGACGAAGGAATCCTCAACTCCATCAACCGCCGTCGCGTATGACACTTCGCTGACTTGGCAACCATAGTATAGAAGTACTACGCAATGGAAAGAACCTGGAAAACTCAGGCAGCTCACTAGGAACCACCGGTTTCCACTCAACCCCTTGTCCGGGCAAAAAGGATGCACCCTCGCGGGGCGCCCGACCCAATAGTAAAGAAATCTAAGCCCATCACAGGGCGCGGAACTGTTCTGGAGGGATGGCTCGATCGGCCATGCGAAATACACACAACACCGGATACCATACCAACCCACAGCCTTAGAGCTTGTTGGATACTCTGGCAAGTGGCCAAGAGCAGCGAGGATATCCTCACCAAAAAACCTGAGAGAAACACCCCCCGGAAGACGATGACCTCAGTATATTGACGGTCTTCGAGATTTTTGCTTCAAACAACCGGCGCAGAAGGGCCTTCCGCGACCTCGCCGAAGTCTGCGACTTAACCACTGGAACGACACAGCCATAACTTTCAATGCCAATGACGAACCAAAATTCCGGACAGTCCGGGCACCAGCCGCCTTGGTCCTTTGTCCAATTGTGGACGGTTTTTAGTTCACCAAAGTGCTCATGGACGGCGGCAGCGGACTAAACCTCATCTACGAGGACACACTCAACAAAATGAAAATAGACAGGAGCCGCATCGAGCAAAGTAGCACGACCTTCCGAGGAATCATTCCTAGTCGGGAGGCGCAATGCGTGGGAAAAATCACGCTCGACGTGGTATTCTGCACGCCAGAGAATTATCGGTCCGAAGAGATAACCTTCCATGTGGCCCCTTTCAACAGTGGATATCACACCCTATTGGGGCGAGATGCATTTACACGCTTCCAAGCTATACCTCATTACGGGTACATGAAGCTCAAGATGCCCAGGCCCAATGGTATTATCACTCTTGCCAGTGATCCGGACATAGCACTCCGTGCCGAAAACAAAACCGCATCCCTGAAGCCCTCACGGACGAAGAGTTAACCGCGTTGCGCTCCATGGTGGATAAGGATGACGTAATCCTGGACAAGCGACCCAAATCCACCTCCTTTAACCCAGCAGACGAAATAGTCAAATTTCAAGTCCACCCGACGGACCCCAAGAAGACAGCATCCATCGGGGCACAACGGACCCAACGGTTGACGCCGCACTATGAGAGTTCCTGCGCGAGAACTGTTACATATTTGCCTGACACCCTTCTGATATGCCAGGAATCCCACGCAGGTTGGCCCAACACAGCCTCAGCATATTGAAGGGATATAAACCGGTCAAACAAACACTATGGCACTTTTCCGAACCCAAGCGACAAGCTATGGGGGAGGAGTTAGCCAAGTTAATCGAGGACGGATTCATCAGAGAAATAAACACCCGGACTGGCTAGCAAACCTGGTGATGGTGCCAAAGAAGGGTAAATCCTGGCACCTATGCGTCGATTTCAAAGACCTCAACAAGGCCCGCCCTAAGGATCCCTTCCCCCTCCCCGCCATAGATTAGATTATTGACGCTACTGCGAGACACGACGCACTGTGTTTCCTCGACGCATACTCTGGATACCATCAAATCCAAATGGAGTCCGACCAAGCTCGAACTGCATTCGTTACCCCATACGGGCCGTTCTGCTTCAACACTATGCCCTTTGGACTTAAAAACGTTGGCTCCACCTACCAACGCATGATTCAAACATGTCTGGAGAAACAGATCGGCAAGACAGTTGAAGCATATGTGGATGGCGTCGTCATCAAAACTAGGCACGTCGAGTCATTGGTAGATGATCTGCGTCCCACATTCGACAACCTCCGTACATATGACATCAAGCTCAATCCGGAAAAGTGTGTTTTCAGCGTTCCGCTGGAAAAATGCTGGGCTTCATCGTCTCCAATAGGGGAATTGAGGCGAATTCAGCCAAAATCCGAGCTTTGTCTCAATTGGCTACACCAATAGACCTTAAACAGGTCCAAAAACTAGCCGAATGTGTGGCAGCTTTAAGCCGCTTTATCTCTAGACTAGGAGAAAAAGCATTGCCGCTTTATCGCCTTCTCCGATGCACCGACCACTCCGAGTGGACGGATGCGGCAACGGCCGGACTGCTAGAGATAAAGGCTCTTTTAGCGAGCAGCCCAATCCTGGCCGCACCGAAAGTTGGCGAACCTATGTTATTACACATCTCGGCAACACACCAGGTGGTGAGTGTGGTGCTCGTCATCGAGCGAGAGGAGGACGGACACAAATTCCAACTTCAGAAACCGGTATACTACGTATCCACTGTCCTCACACCATGCAAGTCCCGGTACCCTCATTACCAAAAGATAGCATACGCGGTCTTCATGGCATCCCGGAAACTACGTCACTACTTTCAAGAGTGCTCAATCACGGTGGCTTCCAAAGTACCACTAAATGACATAATAAACAACCGCAATGCCATGTGCCGGATTGCAAAGTGGGCCATTGAGCTAATTCCATTCGACATAACATACAAGCCGCTGTTGGTGTCAAAACCGACGGATGTCGGGTAGGGGATCCCGAACTGTGCGTCTAGGATCGATGGTAATAGGAGACGGGGGACACGATGTTTACCCAGGTTCGGGACCTCCCTATGGAGGTAATACCCTACGTCCTGCTTGATTGATCTTGATGAATATGAGTGTTACAAGAGTTGATCTACCACAAGATCGTAATGGCTAAACCCTAGAAGCCTAGCCTGTATGACTATGGTAATGAGTATATCATTTCCAGACTAACCCCTCCGGTTTATATAGACACCGAGCGGATCTAGGATTTACATAGAGTCGGTTACATAAGAAGGAATCTTCATAATCGGCTGCCAAGCTTGCCTTCCACGCCAAGGAGAGTCCAATCCGGACACAGGTACAGTCTTCGGCCTTCATGTCTTCATAGCCCATCAGTCCGGCCCATGGATAGCAAGCCGTACGCCAGAGGACCCCTTAGTCTAGGACTCCCTCAGTAGCCCCTGAACCTGGCTTCAATGACGAGGAGTCCGGTGCGCAGATTGTCTTCAGCATTGCAAGGCGGTTTCCCCCTTCTGAACTCCTAGTTGATCTTCAGACGTAATGATTGTATCCGGACTTGTATGCACAACCACAGAGGACATAATATTTCATGAGTTCAACCCACCGACCACTTTTTGGTAATATGACACCACGCCTGCCTGACCAGTACTTGCGAACCGTTTTAGCCGGTCCGTCGCCCCACGCCCCAAGGTGTGGTCCTATTGGCGCGTCTTATCCAAGCGGAGATCACGCCTCCCTTTTTTAAGGGATTCCTGTCAACCCGGACGTTGGTAATCCAACTGTCGCTGGGGGCCAACTCTTTGGAAACAAGCAATTTTTTGAGGCCCAAGAGGAGACGTTTGATATTTGCAGCCTTTATATAGGGGTACAGACCCGTCTTTTTCTTCCACGCTTGCCTCTTTCTCAACCCCTGCTATCCCAAGTTCCAACACCCGAGTTTTGGTCGCCACCAGCCCGAATCATGTCCAGATCCAGCTGTCAAGGCCGGTGGGTAGCTTCTTATGTTACGGAGGAAGACATGGCAAAGCTTCGGGCGGCGAGGTACCTGACCGGTGAAATCCATCATCGACTTCCTGCCGAGGGGCAGGTTATTCCCACCCCCAAATTCGGCGAGAGGGTCGTGTTCGTGTCCCACTTCCTCCGTGGGTTAGGGTTTGCACTTAACCCCTTCGTCCGAGGGCTCATGTTCTATTACGGGCTAGACTTTCACAATTTGGCCCTGAACTCTATTCTTCTTATCTCGGTGTTTTTCGTCACATGTGAAGCCCTCCTCCGAACTCCTCCGCACTTCGGCTTTTGGCTCAAGACCTTCGATGTGAAGCCACAAGTGGTAGAGGGGGAGCAAGCCGAGTGCGGCAGCGCTAAAGTGAGCAAGCTTGCTAGCGCCGTTTGGCTGAAAGGATCCTTCGCCAAATCTTCTAATCTCTGGCGGTAGGGGTGGTTCTATATCACCGAGCCCTGTAGCTCCAAGTGGGCAACTATGCCCGTATTCTGATCCAGCCCCCCAATTTAGCTTGCATCGTGGATTAACAAGGGGCTGGATTGGGGATCAACGAATGATGTGCGAAGTCTGCAAAGCCGCATCCAAAGCCTCATCGAGAGCGACATCGACATAGCCAATGTCGTTCATGTAATGGTAGTTCGTCGGACACTACCGTGCCAGCGACGGCCTCTCCGCCTATGGGAGTTCAATCCAGAAGGGTCGCGGACTCTTCAGCACTTCTTTGTCACAACACATGAAGGAATGTGGAGATTATTCTTCGGGAAACGAAGGCAACGGCCGGACACTAGCGAAGATGTCAGCCTAGACTGTAACCATCCAGATACCCTGATAAGTACCTGTTTACCGAATACCTTATAATCAGATATCTAGTGGCAAGATACCAACAACATCATCCTTTTTCAGGGCTGGAGAAAGAAGGTGGAATTGATTATCTGTCCGGCTCCCCTTCCCAAAGACTCAGCTACTCCTGTGTTAACAAGGATGCTGGCCTCGGTGCCATACCAGGCACCAGCAGGGGAGGGCGAAAAGATCCATTATGACCTTGGTTCCGGAGGTAAGTCGGACACTGAGTCTGAAGAAATCGACATTTCCTCGCCCGAAGACGGAGGTGGAAAAGGACCCAGTATCCCTTCTCCAAACAGGAGGAAAAGGGCCGCCTCCGAAGATTGGGAGGGGGCAGTCTTCCAAGAAGGGCAAGATGCCACCGTCGACCGGCTTGGGTTTGGAGAGTGACACCGTTGAGCAGCTCCAACAAGGGGACAAACCCTTAGCCAAACCGTAAGAGAATCCATAATACTTTGATAGCGTCCCACTTCGTTATTGTTACCGAAGATACACGTAACGTATTTATGCATTTTTACAGGTCGGCACAGAATTTTTCTGGGCAATCCTCTTCTTCAGGGAGTCTTCTCCTAGAGATGATGGAGAGCGAGACGCCTCCTCCGACCTCCTCGCCCAATAAGGCGGATGACTCTGAAGTGTCATCGCGGATGGTCCCTTTAGACCGGGGGACAGAAGAGGCAGCACCCAAAGGTGGATCTCCGACCATCCGGGATTACGGGGTTGATGATAACAAAGGCCCCGGACTGTCTGGTTCACAGCCGATAGCGATTTTGAAGATGGGTGAGCCGATTCCTTCAAAGGATGATTGTGCTTTTGGAGCAGCTTCTGGAGACGCGGGGACTCCGGATATGTTGCGAGACATGTTGCGGAAAGCATCCGTCTCGGGGAACAACGTACCTTGATGGGTATAGTGATTGAAAAGATTTCGTCCGCGAAGAGCGGATTAAATGAGGCCTTCATGAGCCAACTGAAGGGCTTCGAGGTTTGTGACATAATGTTTTCAGCTATGTTTCATTTGCAAAGATGCACCTGTGAATAGGTAGTAGCGCCTGATACTCGGGTTGGCTTCTGCTGGGAAGCAAAATGGAGGATCGAAAAGGATCGTTTGAGGACTAACCTGATCAACTTTGAACACAGGCTGCTTCCCCCTTGGCCGCTGCCGGACTATGGAAATTGTCGATTTGCAGCGGAAGCTTGATGTGGCAGGGGATGATCTTGCTTTAATCCATATGCGTCTTGACGAGTCGCAAGGTATGTATTCAGGGCAATCCTCATACATTTTTGTGGTATAAGCATGATGCTGAGATTTAGATGCTGGAATATGCATGGCTGCAGATGGTGCTGCCGCCGTTGAAGGTCTTCGAGCAGAGCTAGACCGGGCCAAGGAGCAAGCCCATCGAAGTAATGCTGCTGCCGAAAAGGCATCAGCTGAATTAAAAGCCGAACAAGCTGCACGGCGCCAAGATGAGGAGAAGATATCCGCTATGACGCTCGAACTGGAGAATGCTACCGGCCGCTGTGAATTTCTGGAGAAGGAGAGTAAAGCCTTGAAGGTTGATCTGGACAAGGCCTTACAAGAGGCTAGGGCAGCGCGGTCGAAATACAGAGCAGCCCGTGAGGAGGTTCGACAAGTGAGGGAGATTGTGGCTGGAAAGCCCTTTCTGCTGCAAACTAAGTTCGGTGACCCGAACTATGCCCAGCTTAACCAAGTATGGAGTTCTCCGGACGAGTTCTTGGACTTGCCGAAGAGTTCTGCCGATGCGGCGCAGTATTACCAAGCACGATATGGATATGCAATGGAGAAAAAATTTTGGTCGCAGTTTGGCGCATCAAAGCGCCCTCTGTTGCTCAATGAATAGATGTCCCAATGGGCCGAACTTCATAGAATATCCGGCGCTGCCATGGAAGATGCCGTAATCCGGTTGTGGCCAACCGAGCCTATTTCGACTAGCTATTTCAGTTTGGTCCAGAGGCTTGTTGATGCGGTGTCGCGTATCGATGTTGTGAAGCGATCATCGTGGATTGAGGGTGCGCGGATGGCTTTTGCCCGAGTCAAAACATTCTGGGGGAAGATGAATGCCATCGATGTTGCGACGACGACTCCACCCAAAGGCAAGGACCGCCCGGAACCGGAGAATTATTTTGAAGACGTCCTAGAGCCCGCCCGCTTTATAGAGGGTCAGTGCTCGAAAGACATAATGTTCGAGTGAGGTGTATGAAAATTGTAAAAGACAATTTTATAGTTAATCTATTTATGTTTTGCTTAAAAGCTCGAATTCCTCCTGTGCGGCCGTTTTTATATAATCTGAAAGTTTTCCAGTAGTCGGCTTCAGCCCCCTCGTTGGAAGTACGGGGGTGCTGGGAAAGGCATTTAATCACTCTTTATCCAACGTCTTGGTCCATGAAGGAGGTGATAATGCGGCGAACCAGGCAATCGTACTATAGGGCGTTAACGCTTTCACTTAGCCATAGGAGTTTTATTGTGGGGCTATGACATATCCCCTGGTATGTATGCGGCATATGGTGCCTTACATATTTGATCTGAAAAAGATCCCTCGTGTGACACGGAGAAACGCTAAAGATTCCAAGAAGTCGTCAAGTGGTTGACCAACTCACGCCGCATCATGACAGTCAGTTTTCGGCTTTCTCTACTGAGGTGCTCGTCCGGTTTAGACCAGGGCACAATCGCAGTAGTTCTCCCTTTACTACCCTAGCCGATGGGGCGGAACGTAGGGTAGCAAGCACAGGAGCCGGGCAACCCAACTATTGACCCAAGACAATGATTTGAAGTTGATGCATATAAGGCCAAACTTGCAATGCTGAAGTATGATATAGAGTTGTTCGGACTTTTACTGGCAACTCATTTGTTCCCACGCCAAGCCCCTGGCATGTTATGCCAAGGTATTTCTGTGAAATAACCATAGGAGCCATATTTGTTGGGGAAACAATGCGGGTGATTAGTTCGAATATTGTTTAATAGGAACTCAGCTATATGCCAATGATTACTTATGATATATATATATATATATATATATATATATATATATATATATATATATATATATATATATATATATATATATATAGGATAGCACTATTCTAATCCTAGGATTAGAATATCTATTTGGATCACAACAAGACCTATAAGGGCCCGACAGGATGCTCCTGATCCTGCCCACCCGACGGTACGGAAAAAAAGTTCACCCACCCGCTCCCCCGATCCCCTCCCCTGACCTTCCTCGATAACCTCCTGGATCGCCGTCGCGACCTGACTCCTTGG
>NC_041390.1:407221583-407224940 GCF_002162155.2 Triticum dicoccoides | reverse complement strand
CCACCCCCCCCGTCCCAGACGTGCCTCCATCCATGGTCCCCTTGTCCCCACGCGCCTCCTGTCACCGTACCTCCAGCCCCGACGCGCCTCCTGCCCACGGGGCACATCCGCCACACCAGGCCTGCCGACCACCGCGAGCCGGCGCTGCGCCACCCCCCATGCCGAAGCACTCCATCCTCCTCCTCTGGCGCTTCCCCAACGAGGATCTGGATCGGGGTCATCCAGATGCTCGCCATTGACGCGGCCTTCTCGCTCCGCCCCACCCGTGCCTCCTCCCTCTTCTGCCCCTGGCCATGCCCGCGCTGGCGGCCCAACCATCCATCTCGAGCACATGAAGTTCACGCCTCGCGTGCGAGCAGTCCATCCAGGTGCTCGTTGTGGGTCTCCCGCAGCACCCTCGATGACCTGCCCAAGGCCGAAGCGACGACCTGCCCGAGTCCTACGATGTGACCTTCATGCACGCGTCTTCTCTGCTGCCCCCCATCTTCAACTGCATGTGGTGGACAGCATGGCGAGCTAACCGGATCCCTGGACAAAACGGTTGGACCAAGCATGCCTTCTTGCCACATTTGACAGAAGATCCCATTTTTCTGAACATGTAGCATTTGTTTCTTGGGAGGTTGTCAGGTTTCATTAACATGAATCTTTTGTCACATGTGTTTACCACAGTTACCTTGGGATTACTCAGCTCTTTCTGTCGGTTCGCAAAAACACATATCTTGCTTCTTCCAAATTGTTGCAAGAAGTTGCTTCTTTTGTATTGCTGCCTAGGAAAAGCAGTTTCTCTGAATGCAGCGGTAGGCTGCACCACCCAATGGTGGAGTCGAACAAAGCAACAGTAGATCATGAACGAACCATGGAGGTGGAGAGGCTATTTTTTGGTAGATTGATTTTCATCTGAGAGCTTGCTAGCTTCCCAATGGAGCTTCAATATTGTAGAGAACTCGAGTCTGATAAAATAAGTATGATACTTGCAGACAAGCTATTGTTCATAAAAATGTGTTTGTATTTATGCCTAAATAAAGAAAGTGATGGTTCTGAAGTTACTGTGTGTGTGTTTCTTGATCACACGTTTATAACAAAACCACTCACAAAAACTAAAAATATTAATTTTGAAAAGATACCATAAGCAAATTATGCCTTGTTTTAAAAAATGTGATGCAAACGGGATATGTGTGTGTGCCCGCGCGTGTATTGGGTGCAAATGCTCCCCAAATGCAGAAAAGAGTGCATCGAAGCTCTAGTACTTCCTTGCACAATTTTCTTTTCTCCTTTTATATTTAAATGAAGCTTCTTGTGCTCACCTGCTTGTCCAAAAAATGATGTTTCACAAAATTGCAAGTATAAAAGTTTGGAAGTTCGGGTCTGAAAATTTACAAAACTTTGGATAAAAAATGGAAAAATATGAACCATGGGAAATTTAGTGTGGAGACCCCCCCTCTATTTTTTGGAAGAAAACTAAAATTTTGAAGTCAAGAAATCTATATAGGGCCTAATGCGTTTTTGATGCTAACTTTAACCAAATATTAGAGCAATGATATATGACATGCAACTTACACAAAGCACACCGTTAAATTCGTCTGTGAAAGGTTCTTTCAATGATATAATTTTCACATTGTGCATGTCATGTACTATTAATCTTGTCAATAGTCAAAGGCGGTCTTAAAAATCTCATTACGCCCTATATAGATGGAAGGAGGGAGTATGAATCCATGTTATGTCCGATTAAATTTTTTCGCTTGCTGTATAATGCATGTAACCTACTCATACCAACATTTTAGTGCATTCCAAATGTCTATACTACTGCTGCAATTCGAACTAAATTTGAATTTGTTTCTCTATTTCAATAAGAATCTACAATCATGATTGTTGCCAACTTCAACCATCATAGTTTCCTTGCTATCCGCCAATATAAATCAGACGGCCTATAATGCAGGATAGCAGGCACACCATCATCAACAACTCCGTTTTTATAAGAGTAGAGATAAAATATATTAAATGTAGTATACCATGTTCATAACCACACCATGTGTATCACCGTTATATATATTCACACATCCGTCGGTTTGAAACACTATGATAAATTCTTCAAATATCCGAATTCGCTTTTTATAATGAAGTATATATGATCTCTATTCGACTTTTACACCCACACAACCCTCTTATCTTTGTAGCTAGCGCTAACTTTCTCTTGTGCATGCACACGCCCGCATCCCTCTCACCCTCCCTCAGCATTCTCTAGCTCCATCGCGCAAATTGGTCTTTTCACTTTAGGTCGTTCACCCACGGTGTTTGTAGGCCCCCCAGCTCCTTCTTTACGGCACACATCGATCGATATGCCTCTCTAGCCAGGTGTGCCTAGCACAAACACAAGCTTCCCCTCTTCTCTTGTCACCATCCATGCCTCACTCCCACCACTCTTTTCATCGTTCTCATACTCTCACACTCCTCCCCCTCGATATAGTATGCCTCTCGTACCACCTCCTACATGCATCTCTCTCTCTCTATCCTTCTCCTCGTGCCTCATTTGCTTCTAACACACACATGCATGTATACCAATCGATCTCCCAACATATACCTAGATCGACTTTAACTACCCCCCATCGATCGGCGTACCTCACAAGTTATGTCTCTCCTTTCTCTTACAAAGGGTATATTGATCTTCCTATGTAGTTATGTCTGCTTACCACAGCCACATCGTCCCCCCTCATCATTCATGAATGCCTCCTGACCCGTCTCTCACATGCACGTGCACAGACAACAAGCAGCCATCTCCTCTCTTGTTGATATTGCGGGCGTGCCCTCCATTTGTCTAGCAAGCCTATCCCACCATTTGTTAGAAGCAACTCCACTACCACCCCCTCCAACACTCTAGCTCTATCTCTCTCCCAACCTTATTCATCTCCTGCACATATGCATGGATGCCGATCGATCTCCCTTAATACATGAGGCAGATCGATCTCCTTAATACATGAGGTAGGCCTCTCTCCTCCTCCACACATATGCCAGACATTGTACCTCTATAGTTAATTGGGCCTCCCTCTTCCCCCACCACACACCGATAGTCGAGCGCTGTAGGTAGGTATCCATGCCACAGAGACAAACTGCACATGTTCCATCTCACCTTCCAGTAGGCCAACCACTCTATATCTTTGACGTGGGCACACACAAATTCGATGGCACTCTTTATCGATCGCGCGCGCGCACACACAAACACACATCATCCCTCTCTTCGATTCTATGGACACCTCAAGCCGATGATACCTCCACTCTCTTCTCGTGGATCGCCCCCTCTATATATATGTTATATCCAGGACTCTATTTGACACACATTGCATATGTTAAATTTTTTGATTG
>NC_041390.1:407166441-407221272 GCF_002162155.2 Triticum dicoccoides | reverse complement strand
CCCCCAAAACTCTCAAGAACCCACACACTATATCTCTCTAGGTTTGTATCTCTCTCACACAACCCCATGTAGGTGGTGTACGTATACAAGAAGAGAATAGGTGCACCGTGCACGTACTCACACTTCGTGCCTAGCCACACCCGTGCGGGTACACGGTGGAGCTCATTTCTTTACAAAATGGCAGCCCACGTGCTAATTTGAACGCCTGTAGCGGTTGTTTACCTAGGGAGGTCGTGTACCACGCGTGCACGAAACAAAGTTCGACTTGACGCGTTGCCGCGTTATTTTTAAATGAAGTTATAGCGCTCAATGGCACGTATGCAGAATATAAAAGGATTTTTGTGGAGGAAAAGGTAGTCCTCTCTTTAGAGTATCTCACACAAGTGTCCGGTGGCCTCTCTCTCTCTCACCGTTGGTCACTGATCCGGCCGCATCCCGTCCGCCGGGGGAAAGGGAGTGCGGTGGCCTCTCTCTCTCTCACCGTTGGTCATTGATCCGGCCGCATCCCGTCCGCCGGGGGAAAGGGAGTGCGGTGGCCTCTCTCTCTCTCTCTCATCGTTGGTCACTGATCCGGCCGCATCCTGTCCGCCGGGGGAAAGGGAGGAAGTGCATCGTTTCTCCGTTCGATGGCGCCGAGGAAGCACGTCCCGATCTGCGGTACACGCCGTTCTCTCTGACCAAGATCCGGCGCGACAGGGCCTACGCCACCTGCTCGTAGATTCCGCCCGCCGCAGCTCACCTAGTTACATCCCGACGACCTCCAGGTATCCCCTCCGGCCTTGCTCCACTGCCCTTTTTCTCACATCGCTGCATGTGGATCTTCCATAGTTCTTTGCCCAAAACGTAGCTCGTCCGGCGTACTTTCCATATTGCATTCTCGTCCTCACATCGTTTTAGACAAACAGAACCGTGTTGTTATCTTTCCTTAGGACACGGAATATGCTTCTTTTTTTTCATCACATGTGTCAACAACTGTTATTGGCCAATAATTGTTTCCTTTCTTCCTCTTTTTTGCAAACAGGGCTATCCATTTCATGTCGTTGCTATTGCGACCTTTTGGTGAACTGCACAAATCACTTTTTTCTTAAGAGTGTTTTGTGCAGTTGTACTAAAATGTCACACGGAC
The DNA here is from genome assembly GCF_002162155.2 of Triticum dicoccoides. NCBI lineage: Eukaryota > Viridiplantae > Streptophyta > Magnoliopsida > Poales > Poaceae > Triticum > Triticum dicoccoides. Next base: position 407,220,146 of record NC_041390.1, on the reverse strand, counting down.
AACGTCTCTACATTTCAGTGCGACTGCACAAAGGGAGATTGGTTTTGCTCTATCCTCCTCATCCAACTCCGAGCCTAATCTTCTCCAACTAGTTAATCTTAAGAGAGACTGCAAAGGTGATCGGCTTCTATTTGTGTGTTTATTGTTTCATTAGCAGTCCTCTATTATTGTAATCACACTTGATATCTTTGGCACAGGGACGCTTAGCTCTATTTTAGTGGAACTACACAAAATGATCGGAATGTTGCATGCTCCAGACAGCTACTTTTTTCCCAACATGCATTGTTGATTTAGACAGAGCTGGGGGGACGTTGCTGCCAATGAAAGCATGGATCAATTTTAATTTAACACCTTCCCACAACTTTGTCTTCAGTTGTGATGTAATTATTAGCTCTGATCTGCTAATAATTGACATGCATTAGCAAGGAAGTTAGTTTTTTATTGTTTCCGAAAGAGCATCGATGGCAAGACACGCGAAACAAAAGCTGAAAGCTCACAACATTGTACAATTTCATGTCGCTGGAAAATTATTTGTATAGTACGTCAATTATGTAAACAAATGATGGAAGCTTGATAGCATTGCCAGAAGCCTCTTCATCATCCAGGTCCATGTGCCATGCACAAAATTATACTCCTTCGTTCCTAAATATTTGTCTTTTTACAAATTTCAAACGGGCATATTTTAGAGTGTAGATTCACTCATTTTGCTTCGTATGTGTACTCCTCCGTTCCTAAATATTCTATTCATCTTAACAGAGATTTCAACAAGTGACTACATACGGAGCAAAATGAGTGAATCTACACTCTAAAATATGTCTATATACATCCGTATGTGCCAGTCCATTTGAAATCTCTAAAAAGACAAATATTTGAGTAGTCACTCATGGAAATCTCTAGAAAGACAAATACTTTGGAGTATATTTAAGAACCGAGGGGGTAGTGCACAACGGCATGGGAGACTCAGCCCGGTCGTTGCGCCGCATTAATAGTGAGTAATGAGCAGTCAAATCATAAGCCCCACCTTTCCCACTGTAAGTTGCTCTGAAGAAGCAACCATCAATATGCTCTTCTTTGAATCCGCTCATACTACTCCATCCGTCACTGTTTATACAGCGCGCTTCAGAAAAAAGAAAAAAATATGTGGGACCAAGGCGACTAGCGATGGGCCTGAAAAATAGCATTGATAGTTATAGCACGAGGTCTATTACTAGAGGGAATAATGCGTACACACATGCATGCAGTGCTTCCACCCTGGGTACACACATGCATGCACTCCGTAGTAGTACAATACATGGAGAGAAAATTGTGGACTTGATTGCGGTTACCACGCCCTAATTAATTGAGCATTAAACCAAACGCGTCTAAAGTCTCTCTGGTGGTGGAAATGCATTGAGAGAAATGCATCATAATGAAGTGCGCCCTATAAACTATGACGGAGGGTGGAGTAGTATGAAGGTGCAAAACCAAGTACGCGTACTACTGCGCTTGGCACTTCGCCCCTTCGTGAAGTTGAACAATGATGGTACTTCGCATGTTGTGCTAGTCCATACTCCCTCCTTTCCGGTTAATATGTCTTAATCTTTTTTGCGGGTAAATGAGAGAGCTTTATTCATATATAAGCATTCTTAGGACGATCAGCCAAGACACTGGTCACTAGGAAGCGAGGTACCCCACAAAAAAAGAAGTAGGAAGCGAGGTGTTTCATCAAGCCAGCTCTCGGCCACATTCAAAGTGCAGCAAGCACGGTTTGCACGAAGATGCGCCGCAAGGTTTGCTGACCTGTTTACATGCTGAATAACAAAAAAGAGGAAATATTACTGAGCGCTACTATTTGTAACAGGATATGAGCCAGAATTAAGCGAGAATTGTGGCGAGTGTTCCATGCAATCAACTTCCATTATCACATGCGAGAACCCTCGAAGAGAACCAAATGTGTTGAAGATTGCTTTATCACATTTTAAAATTATAATAAGAGTGCAGACGCTCCTCCATCTGGTTCCTAGTACTAGTATAGTACGTACCTTTATGGACTATAGTAGTAGTACTAGTAAACTTTGCGCTTGGCTGTTCGGGAAGTCGAACAATAATAGCACTAGTAGTATAGTGTATGCTTCTGGCAATCTGACACCGAATTAACTGTTGCACGTCCACCGCCTGAGCGAGGGAGAGCTTGCATTAGTCAAAAGTTTCTCCTTGTCCTGTGAGCCACCGCGCGCAAGCTTCTCCCGTCCTGCAACCTTCTCCTTGTTCGGCAAGTTGACGGGACACAGCAAAGTAATGGTAGTCCATGTTGCCTCCTCTCCGGTTAATATGGCTTAATTTCAAACGAGATAAATACACTGGCTGTCACTGTATATTTGTAAAAATACGGTTAGTGGACTTCATAATACGCTCATTGCGCTCAATATATATATTTTCCGGTGTTCATACGGTCACTAGCTCACCCAGACTAATTATGTGTGTGCATGCACGTGTAGGTTGAGCACTTGAGCGTGACCGTGTGTGTTCCGTCTTGTGCACGGACATGCATGCATTGGGGCGTCACGCGTGTTTTTGCGTCCATGTGTACGTGTGAATGTCGCATACACATAGGGGGGGTACGTGTAGGGGCCACTAAGGAGCAGTCAAATCACACAGTAAGTTAGTCGGAAGAAGCAACCATCATTGCACTCTTGAATGACACGTACACAATATAAAATGGTTGATATGGAGAGAAAAATAAAACCACTATATATACACTAGCAGGAGCCTAAGCTACAAGCCTGCTTGCTTAGGTTGCTCTCTTCACAAGCATAGAACGACGGGCCTGATCCCGCAGCTGGGGGAAGGGAACAATGTTCTGCGTAGACGCGGTCGACATCGGCGAGGGAGAAAACCCACAGTCGGTGCGTCCCAATCGGGGGTCACCGTGGTATGGGCCGATGCCGCATCCCAACCGCCCTTCTAGCTACAGCCCGACGTCCCAGGTAGTCCATCTTCCTTTTGGAGCCGACTTGCTCCACTGCCGTAGCTCCATCTCCATGTCTATCTTTCTCAACTTCTACCGACTTCTATTTGTGATGAGTTTATGTCTCATGAACTAGTGCCAGTGCTATTATTTTAATCACACTTCTTCAATATCTTTGCCATCAGGGATGCTCGAGTCGATTTTAGTGGAACTGCACAAAAGCATCGTATGATCCAAGGGTGCCAGCCGTCTTTCCTTCCCGACATGGAAAGTGCTATGGAACAAGAGGTACCAGAAGGTGGAGAACCAAAGAGTGTTGCTTCTATTGTTGCTGGCATTCTCACTAAAGAATCTCCCTCTAGCACAATCCTTCGACAGGTTCTACCTAGCCAGGAAATTAAATCATGTTTAGGGTTTAGGGTTTAAGTCGTAGTGACCCCATTAGTAGTTTTTCTATCGTACACGCTCTCACAACTTTTTTCTTTAGTTGTGAAGTAAATATTGGCGATGATCTGTGAATCATTGAGATGCATCAGCATGCGTGTTAGTTTTCCTTTGTATTTGATGGAATGTTGTAACGGGGCAACCTTGGAATAGGAATGAAAATGGAGTGGAAAAGTTTCCGTTTTTCCAGAGAAAAAATGGAAACGGAGAGAAACCAACATTTCATTTCGTTGGATCGCGCCATCGAGCAAAACCAACGTTTAAATCACGTCTGTCGTGTTCATGTCTCACCCTCCTCCACGGCTCGACCCCACACGGTCCCTCGGCATGCCACTCACCGCAAACCGAGTAGTATACCATAGCTTTCCCGCCTGCTTGTCGATGGATCGCGCCATGGAGTACTAGCACTACTGGAAGAGATTGACGAGTTGGGGGAGGATAGCTAGCTATAGCACGGACTCCCAAGAACTTACTACGGGAAGAGATCACGCATGTTGTAGCTGGCTATTGCGACCTTTGAACGCGGAGCAGCCGCGTGCACCCGAAAGCGGCGCGGGCGACGCTCTCTCGGCCGGCGCGCCGCAATCAATGCCGGCGCCAGTGAGAGGTCGCGTCCGCTCTGGCTGGGCATGAATGCGGCACTGACCGTTTCGGGCGGGAAGCACGCGCGGGTGATGAAGAGGGTTCGGGTTGGTCAGGACCGGCCGTGGCAGCGGTCCGGACGTGCGCAAACAAGAGATGTTGTACGTTAATATTGCTGCGTATATAAATAACAACGTAAATAATGTGCCGGTTGGACAAATATGATTGGAGATGTAGATGGAAATGGAATTTTAAGTAAACACGGATATGCATGTCTATGTCTATGTGTGTGTGCGCAACGACTCTTGCGACCTAGAAGCGGGGGCGTGTTTTTGATCGAGTTTTCTTTCTTGGTACGTTAGAAAATCAGTTTGTCTAACTCACATCTAGATGTTATTTAAGGATATCACATCTAAGCTCCCACAAATATATAATGTAGCAACAAGAAACAAAAAAACTAGGAAAAGACCACAAACAGAGTGGACATCAACTTATATGTGACATAGCTATGCCACATCTAGATGTGTCCTAGACAGACCCTTAAAAAATTGTCTGCCAGTTTTCGTTTCTTATTTTCGGGAACGCACGTATTTTATTTAAAACAACTCCTATGGACAGATTTTTTTTACTCCATTATAGCCTCTTGTTTGATAGAGTTTCTCGCGTCTCGCTCTCTCACCCTCTCCATATCAAAACAAGATGACAGTGTCCACTCTATCTCTCTCCTCACTGGTGGTCACAGATCCGGCCGAATCCCGTCTGCTGCGGGAGGTGAGGAGGTGTAGTGTTGACGTTGTCGCCATCGGCGACGGAGGAAGCCGATGCGCACTGTCCTCTCGGAGCCGGCGCTGGCGCAGACGAAGATCCTCCGCGCCCTTGTTCGCTGCCGTCGTGTGGGCAGATCCCGCCCGCCCGCTTAAACAACATCTCGCCCACCTGAGGTATAACTTCTTGTACTGGTCCATCTCCGCAGGTCGTTGCGTGCGGGTTTTCTTTTATGCGACTACTCCCCAGCTCCCCATGCATAGTATCTAGGGTTCGTCGGCTGGTCCAACATCACCTACTAGTACTATTATAAAGGAAATGCCACTCAGAAAGTTGTCCTGATTTATGCCTCGGTGGAGGTATACATGTTGTTTCGACAAAAAGTACATGGTGGTTGTGCGTTCATTGTCCATATGGTGGTAGTACTATCACTGGTTAAATGAAGAAATGCTTTTTTTCTCGGGTATCCTGGTTTAGTTCCCATCAAGATAATTATGATGCTTCTGTTTGTTGGTGTACTTTTCATTAATTCTTATTGACAATTGAGATGTCGTTGCTAACCCTTTTTTATATTTTTGGAAACAGCGATGCGTGTCTCCATACCCGGGCATGTCTTCCTCAATTTTAGTGGAACTGCACAAAATTGGATGGCCATTGTTGTTCCGCCTCACTGTCCTCTGCCACGTGGTTCTTCCCTCCTCGAGCTTGATTACTGAGAAGAAACAAACCACAGTGAGGATTTGTCGAACTTCTTAGGTGCCTCCCCCAAACTTGATGCCAAATGGATGATGCATCACCATGATGACCTATCGATGCTCATGGTTGCACCTCATGGTTGCGTCGGCTGGTGAAGCTGATCGATTTTCGACGAAAAACAACCTGTCTTCCATCAGTGCTCTTTGCTTGTTACGCACAAAGATGATATCCTTCATCAGTTCACCTTGGTTGCTTTGGAGATGCAGTCGTCTTTCACGTTGGTGCAATTTTCGCTAGGGTTTTACGACAGGTGGGCCCAAAATGTGGCTGGCTCACCTGTCATACAACCAAAAGTAGGTGCAGTGAAGGCACCGGAGCTCAGTCCGTACTATAGTAGTATATATATATATATATATATATATATATATATATATATATATATATATATATATATATAAGCGGGAGCCTCAGCGCTTGTTCGCTAGGGTTTGCACTCTCCACACACTCGCCGCACTACATATATGTTACACGCTGGAGGCTCAGCGTTCATTTGCTAGGGTTTGCTATATTCACAGTATCTCACCCTCTCTTCACCAGATCTAAACAAGATTGCGTTGGCCTCTTGTCTCTCTCTCATGCCTCACAGCTGGTGAAGGAGGCGTCTGTATCCTGTCGCACCGGGAAGGGGAGGAGGTGCAGCGTTCACTCTATTGCCTTCGGCGAGGGAGGCAATCCACTGCCGGCTGCGCTGTTCTCTTTCACCCAGCGCCTGTACGGGAGGGCCACCGACCCCTTCTTCCTCACTACCGTACGTAGTGTGGGCAGATCCGGCCTCCCGCCCCACGCCTTGCCACATCCCGACGACCCTAAGGTATAAGTTTCTTTGAAACCGTCGTTGCTCTAGCTGCATGTGGATCTTTTTCGATCTGTAGTTGAATCTAGGTCTTGGTTCAAAGAGGAAAGAAGGGTGCAGTGGGCTGGAGCAAGAATCTAGGACGTGGTTCCATGAGGAAAGGATGGGCGGAAAGTAGTATAGACTGGCTATCCAGCCGCTTTGTAGGTCGAAAAGCGAAAAAGGGGGTAACCCAGTACACACATCTGTAAGGAACCAATCTCTTTGTTGAAGGGAAAGAAACTGGGGGGTCGGGTAGTTTGTGCACTACTAGATTTGCTGCCCTCACATAGGAAGAAGGTTCAAAGAGAACAAATATGGGACCAGCGCATATATGTTGCTTGGCTACATACTCTGCATCACCCACTTATATGTGTGGATGCACATGGTGCTGGCATGTCCCATGCAGCTATTTTGTTGTTGTTCATCTCAGAATTAACTACTCATCTGTTTTAAAAGAATTTCTCTCTTAATATGAATCAATGCAACCATTTTAGAAATGCTACTTTCCTATACTTTGTTTTCCATCAAGATAAGGTAGATGCTTGTTTTTGTGGCCGCATGTTTCATCCTACTTTATTGGCCAGTAATTGTTTTCTTTTTTGCCTCTTAAAACAGGGCTATTCAACTTGTTGCTATAGAAAACTTAAATGTCACACCGGCAACTTTGCTTGATTTCAGTGCAACTACACAAAACTTGATTGGACTTCCTATTCGTGTTGGTAGATTCGTATTTTATGTTGGTCGTCTCATGAAAGGTCCGTAGGTCTGTACAGGCCTTCATCCACATGATTATGCAGTGTGCTTTGAGATGATGTGCTACTTGTATTGTTACTGTTTTAAATAAATGATGAATTGATGCTATTGTATTGCTGTCTTTTCCCATTAAGTAGTGAACAAAAATGGGACCAACCCAGACATGATGCTTGTTGCTTTGTTACAACAAATTCAGCATCACCCCCTTTATAAGCCAGTAATTGATGCCACTCTCAGAATTAACTACTGAATCTTATTTCAAAACTTCAACACTTGTTAGGGATTGGCGGGATTACCATTTTTGTGGCCGCATGTTTCATCCTCCTTTATTAGCCAGTAATTGATTCCTTTTTTGCCTCTGTTTATACAGGGATATCTGTTCGACTTGTTGCTATTGTGACGTTTTGATTCGCTACGCGAAACACTTTGCTTGATTTTAGTGCAACTGCACAAAACGAGATTGGATTTCCTATTCGTGTTGGCAGATTCATACGTGATCTTGTGTGTGTGATGACAGGTTGGTACTTGCCTTCATCCACATGATCATGCAGTGTGTTTTGAGATGTTGTGCTACTTGTATTGGTACTGTTTTAAATAAATGATGAATTGAAGCTATTGTATTGTTGCCTTTTCCCATTAAGTAGTGAACAAAAATGGGACCAACCCAGACATGATGCTTGTTGCTTTGTTATAACAAATTCAACATCACCCCCTTTATAAGATTTGTCGTTCTTTATACATGTTGAAACAAGGCATTGTTAAGATAATGTCTCAGTCAATATGAATGAATCACACTGATGGAGAATTGCTACTCTCCTGCTTTGTTTCCCATTAAGATAAAGTAGATCAGTAGATGCTTTTCTTCTGGGAGTACAAGTCATCAACCATTATTTCTTAGTAATTTTTCCCTTATACCTATTGTTGCTTACAGGGATATCAAAATTAAAGCTCGGTTTTATTCCGACTTCGATTTTAGTTGAACTGCACAAAAGGAGCCAATGTGTAAGGCAAACTGCTGCATTGCTGGGTCTAGTTGGTCGTTCCACTTTGCAGAAAGAAGCAGTCACTGTTTGCGCTACATTACAGAAGGAATGACCGAGAAGCTTTATAGAGTATTATTAGACACCGGTGACATGATTAGTCTGCAGAGACCATTGGCAATTTAACAACACGTGGAGTGCCCTGGGCAAAAAGTGCCCAAACAAGTACAAAAGCTACGGCAGGACTCCACGATCATAGGCATTACATATTTTGAATGGGAAAAGCTTGTCAAAGTTTAATCATTGATGTTAGCAAGAAGACGTTAGTTTAATATATTGTAATTGGAAAACCTTGTCAGAATTTTCTCATTGATGTTAGCCAGAAGACATGCATTTGATATTTTTGAGTGGGATGCCCTTGCTGTGAGCAGCGTCGAGTGTTTTTTCCTATTCATGTGTTCAATTTAGAAGTAAATAGTTACTCTACTGAGATATTCCTGTGTTAAGAGTTTGTTCTGAATATTGTCTATGTAATGCCAGGCCTTGTGTTTGATTGCAAAGTTGAGCTTGGAATGTTGTGCCATGCGGCATCACGAGCTGTTCACCGTGCCTCCTGAGAATAATGCTTCGTATTGTTTTGCATGTCGATCTAATGCCAGTGATTTTCTTGTTAAGAAGATCTTCTTCTTCTATTGTTTCCGTGCTTAAGAAGTTCATTGTCTGATGTTTCATTCATAGCCTATACGACAAGTCGGGTAGGTTAGACGTGAAACCATATGATCTTCCAACCAACTCGTGATATTAGGGCATGATTGGATCGTCATTTTCCAATGAAAACCGCTTGTAAAACTGACACTTGTAAATTAAAGTAGATGGTCTCGGGCGAAGGCGCTTGGTTGGTCGATTTCAACTAGTAAAATATCGGAAGTACTTAACACACGATAAAAACGCTAAACGACACTCGGACGATTGCTAATCCAGCCGTTAGCTATTGTTTCAGCCTTTCCCATGGATGGCATGATACGCACGTCGTGCATGTATTGTCTGGTAATGTCGTCCATATAGCAGTGCTCGCAAAATATACACTAGTCTCTCAAATTACACGCGTAACCCGCCGGTTTTACTTACAGACCTCGGGCCCTCTGTTTCATTACGCCTGCATTTTACGCGTTGTTTTCGATGACGAGTAAATTACACTTGTATGTTAATACAGGTTTGAAATAAACCAGAGCTCCCAAGCGCGGCCTTACCGTTTCATGCCGTCTCAGTTTCTCGAAGGTGCTCATAGGTGTCCGATGGTCCTGGCTTCCTTAATGAGTAGCGGGCGCTGTATCAGACCATCCGTAGGGCCCGCAAGGCCCTCTCCGTTGTCCTTTGAGTTGTTGCGCTCGCCGTGGCGCCGAGCATTGTTAACATCGTCAACGAACATGAGGATTCAGGAGATGACTTTATTTTGACTGGATGACACTAGGGACCCACTAGGGACATAGCCGTACGTACGCAAGTGCCTCCTTATTATGTAGAACTATATTGTTTTTTGCTTTCTCCTGGTTTCCTGACATCACGGTCCCACACCATTATCAACCTATGTAGTCAATATAAATGAGAGAATTGCACAAGGTGCGGCCGACAGCTGGGACCAAGGAGCTCGAGCAGTATTTGTGTTTTTGAGGTGTGAGCACTGCAGAGTTTTTTGGTGATGATTTCGTTGTTGTTCAGAGGAGAGCAAGGTATTAACTGGGCGGGCTGTGGCCCGTCTAGCCCAGGCCAGATATCCAGCCCAGGTACTAATTTTTTCAAGATGAAAATGGCTAGCCCAGCTATACGTCTTTTTGAGGAATACCCAGGCAAGGTCAACTTGTTATTCTCCGCCCCGCTGGGCTGCAAATCTTTCCTAGGAAGGATGCATTAGGCTTAACAGGAAAATGGGCTTTAAAAAATAATAAATGGATGTAATTGTAAAAACTAGGCAGTAACTATAAAAAAATGCACCAAACACGAAATTAGTTTATAAAATATTATTTATGGATTTTGAAAATCTTAAATTTTAATTGTTGCGCGCGCAATGTTTCGTTGGATTTTACGTAATACAAATTTATATTTAATCTGACTAGAATTTCCAGGACAAAAATATTTCGGAGCCCACCAAAATGTGGGAAATTTTATTGAATTCTGTCTTGAACGGTTGGTTGAAATTATTAATCATTCTCCTAGCTAGAAAATGGGCTGTACTTTTAACAAACTGTAAATGGGTTGTTGTAAGTTCCATTGGAATTCCAAGATGGGCTGTACATTCTTACAAAACGCAAATGGGCTATAAGTTATCTGCCACAAACTTGTGGGCCTACTAAGTGACGTGTCCCCTAAAAAAATAAGTTGACGCGTATGCAAGGCTTTGCCAACTTATAGTAGTCAATACACAGTTCTAGCAGCAGTGGCCATTGGATGTCTATCTAACGAATGTCGTGCTTCTTCTTCAATCTCGGATATTCTTAGCTTCGGTCGCCCAAAAAATGATTCCTCCCCCTGACATCTGGGGCGCACCATTTCAGAGGCTGACCTGTGGGCCTACTAAGTTGGAGCGTACCAAGGGCTTTGTCAACTTAGTCAATAATAAATGTTTATAGCTGCAGTGACCGTACGATGTCCATCCAACGGCCGTAGTGCTTCTTCAACCTCTGGTCTTCTGGGTCCAGCCACCCAAAGCAGCGCCGATCGTGCCGCCTGCTCCTGCCTCCCGTGGCCGGCTGTGCTGCCGCAGAGGCCGCATCGTCCCCATACTACTCCCACCGCTGGCCAGGCCATCCCTCCACTCACCCACACCCCGTGTTATTCTGCGGTGACGGCAGCCTCACACCGTAGTCGAACCAGTGAACCCTCATACTCCTCTCCGCGTGGGCTTCCACTGTTGCGTCTTCCCCAGCTCCGTGTCGTCCCCTTCCTAGGCCTCGCCGTCGTCTATACCACCGCCCTGGTGCTCTCGACGTGGCGTGGTCAACGTGGTCAACGACCGACTTCCATCGGAAGAGTACTGTATGTAGAGAGGCTGACAGCTGGGTCCAGCGGCCGCAAGGAAGTGCCTCCTTATTACGCGCAAAATAATTATTCCTCCACCTTACAGCAGGGACCCACCGGACGGGCCACCTTATTTCACGAAAAAACGTTTCCCCCCTGACTGCTCGGACCCACCGGACGGGCCAGCGTATTTCATGAAAAAAACATTCCCCCCGCTGTCAGCTCGGACCCACCGGAAGTGCCTCCTTATTACGCACAAAAAAATGAATACCCCCCTGCTAGCGGGGACCCACCATGGTGGGAGGCTGACTTGTGGGCCTACTAAGTTGACTGGGACGGGGGCCTTTGTCAACTTTAGTCAATATGAACGATTCTAGCTCTAGTGACCGTACGATGTCCATCCAACGGCCGTAGTGCTTCTTCAACCTCTGGTCTTCTTGCTCCAGCCGCCCAAAGCAGCGCCGGTCGTGCCGCATGCTCCTACCTTCCGTGGCCGGCTATGCTGCCGCTGAGGCCTCACCGCCCCCTACTATTCCCACCGCTGGCCAGGCCCTGCCGCGACGGCAGCCTCACACCACAGCCGAACTAGTGAACCCTCGTACTCCTCTCCGCACGAGCTTCCACTGCCGCGTCTTCCCCGGCTCCCCATCATCCCCTTCCTAGGCCTCGCCATCGTCCACTGACCTGGTGCTCTCAGCACGGCGTGGTCAACATTGTCAAGGAACAACTTCCATCGGACGTGGACTGTACGTGGAGAGGCTGACAGCTAGGTCCACGGCAGCAGCAAGGAAGTGCCTCCTTATTTCATGCAAAATAATTATTCCTCCACCTGACAGTGGGGACCCACCGGACGGGCCACCGTATTTCGCGAAAAAAATGTTTCCCCCCTGACTGCTAGGACCCACCAGGTACACCTTCGCACGCAAGGAAGTGCATCCGGGCAAAAAAACAAACCGATTCGCCCCCCTGACTGCTGGGAACCACCAGCTACATCTTCGCACGCAAGGAAGTGCCTGACAGTCGGGACCCACCTGGTCGACGCGTACGTAGTGTTGTCATTCTGGTCGTGAACGTGTACGTACATATATACTGATCGATGTAGAGGCGCGCAAGTGTCGTAGTAGAGGCGCGCACGTAGCATGTACACGTACGTATAGCGGTCAGGGTGCAAGAAAGAAAATACGGCCATGTATGTGTACATACGGGCAGGGTCTCGAACGCCTACTTGCGCATACATACGGCGAGGGCTTGTGTACATGGCTGGGTCGGAATGGAGAAACAGTGTCGTCATCGTGTTCACGGGGAGGCAACGGAATGCGTCGTGTTCATGGGGAGGAAACGGAATGCGTCGTGTTCATCGGGAGGGCTTGGACGGAACAGGTGATGGAAACGAGGCCTAGCGTACCGCAGAACGGAGGAAACGGCCTTGTGTTCGACCGGCAACGTTCGAAACGGGATCCTGTTCATCGGGAGGGGTGTGGCGTACCACAAAACGGAGGAAGCGGACCTCCTACGGTCAAAACGGGGGTCCTATTGATCGGGAGGGGTGTGGCGTACCGCAAAACGGAGGAAATGGACCTCCTACGGTCGAAAAGGGGGTCCTGTTGATCGGGAGGGGTGTGGCGTAACGCAAAACGGAGGAAACAGACTTGTGTTGGAGCGCTACGATCGAAACAGGGGTCATGTTCATCGGGAGGGGTGTGGCGTACCGCAAAATGGGACTCCACGGGATACTGTTCATCTCCACTGTCGACCTCCTCCAGCCTCCACGGGCTCCTGTTCATCCAGCCTCCACGGGCTCATGTTCATCCAGCCTCCACCGCGCGCTACTCCACCGGCTACTGCTCAACCACCCCTCCACCGTCTACTGTTCATCCAGCCCTCCACACCATGGGGTCCTGTTCAACCACCCCTTCCACTGTCTACTGTTCATCCAGCCCTCCATACCATGGGGTCCTGTTCATCCACCCCTCCACGGGCACCCCTCCATCGTCTACTATTCATCCAGCCCTCCACCACACCACAGGGTCCTGTTCATCCAGAGGCAACGCCTCCACTCACTGTTCATCCAAACCCCCCCGCAACGCTCACTGTTCATCCCATCGATCGGCTTCAGTTAGCAGCAGTAGCGAAGGAATCGCTCGATCGGGTTTAGTTAACAGCCATCGATCGATCGCTCGGGTTCAGTAACGCGTAGCCTGCAGTGCAATCGCTCGGGTTCAGTTAGAGCCCAATGCCTCGCTCGGGTTCAGTTAGAGCCAACCCTCGCACACACGCGCGTACGTGTACGAGAGAAACACGCATCGCTCGGCCCCCGACCTCCCACCGTAACTAGGAACTCCCCGAAATTTTCCTCCCCCTCGCTTCTACCACGGTTTTTTCCGTCATGGACGGCCCAAAGAATGTCAAGCAGCTGTGTCTCCGGCCCGCCCAGGACGAAAAGCCCAATTTTTGTCATGATTTTGTGTCATAGAAGTAGGAGACCACCACATCTATGATGATACCGGGTTTGTCACAATTATCGTCATAGAAGTGTCATATGTATGATAGAAAAAAATTTCATTCGGCCCAAAATGGCACGGATGTGTCTTTTTTGTAGTGCCATCTGGAGCAGATCGATACCTACGCCCTTGGCCACCAGGTCAGATTTGGAAGCCTGAGCTACATCATGGATATCCATGGAGACTTGGTCTTCAATGGATTTGACAGCGCAGCGACCGCTCCCCCTTGCCCTGATGAACTTGACTTAAATCTGTCATCGGATCACATCGAGGAGATGGTCCTTGTTGCTGCAACGGCCTTAGAACCGGAGCAGATCGTGCCATCCGAGGCCACAGAGTCCGCGGCATTGGAGCCGCACACAAAGTCAACACCATGCAATATCAGCGTCAACGGGATTTCGGACTCATTTCTGACTATAAGTTCCGAACCTTGCGCGCAACCGGACACCGAGCTGGATTGGTTGTCAATCATCGAGTTCAGTGTTGCAGATGTCTTCCAACACTCGCCCTTTGGCAATGTGCTAAATTCACTGAAAAACCTGTCCCCGATGGGGGACTCACGGCCAAACTATGTCCGGTTCGAGCTAAAGGCTGACAAGGGAGAATTTCGCTTCCCACCCACCACTCACTTCATAGCCACTATTGCCGGCATCCTAGGAACGGGGGTCCCTAGAGTTGCCTACCTGCGGCCCGCGGCGTGGCTAAGCCAGCAAGCCGTACGGCCCAGCTTCACCAACAAAGCGCCCAAGACCCTCGCGAGGGGCCAAGCTTCGCGAGGCGGACGATGCAAGACCTCCTCTGGAGTGGCCTAGCTAGGCAGGCTCGCGAGGAGCGGAGATATCAAGGTGAGGCGAGCCTCACGAGGCTCTCGTGACGTGAGCCGTGACGACCGACACCAGGCGGGCGCCAGGCGAGCACAGCGTCCTTGTTTCCTCTTTGGTGCAAAGGGGGCAAGCACAGCCGCAGAGTACCTAGGCCTCAAGCAAAGCTTGCCATTTCGGTACAACAAAACCAAGACCATGGACTGCAAGACGAAGGTCATTGTGGAGCCCAGAACAGCGTCACCACCAGAACTTTGTGCAGGCGAAGACTACTTTTGTCAAGATAGCTTGTACTGGCTGTCCCCCTTTAAATTAGCCCGCCATTGTTGGCTCCCTTCCCACTCAATATTTGGGAAGAGGACCGGGGCCTCTATAAATAGGAGTAGCTACCACAATGGAGAAGGCATCTCATCTTGGCTAGAGAGACCACCCCCACACACAAGCTCACCGAGCTCAAGAACGCATCAACCTGAGGAGGCCGTTCTTCCCTTGTATTGTTCATCATCAGCCGAAGAGGCAATCCACCACCACCACACTGGAGTAGGGTATTACACCACAACGGTGGCCCGAACGAGTATAAACCCCGTGTCCTTCTGTGTTGTGAGTTCGTCGAGTTCGTCCGTGGGATCTTAGCGAGCTAGAGCGTAGATCGGTTGAAGGGAAAGACTTCGCACGCACCCCAGTGTTCGAACCTTAAGGGTTTTCCGGAACCCCGTACCCTGACATTTGGCGCGCCAGGTAGGCGTGCGACGGAGCCTTTCTCCATTAACCAGCGCCCTGTACCGCCGCACCGCGCTCCCATGGCAGGTAACTCGCCACCGACCTCCTCGGCCGACGCCAGCAGCAGGGAGTCTGGGTACCGAGCCCTGGCCCCCGCTCTCCGGCGAGTGTTGTGGCCGGTCAAGTTCAGGCCAGAGATGCCGCCGCGTTACGACGGCGCGGCAGACTCGGCACTGTTCCTGCTAGCGTACGAGGAGGCCGTCCTCGAAGCTGGAAGTGACGACAAGATCATGGCAAACTTGTTCCCCTAAGCCTCGCAGGCGAGCCGCGCGCTTGGCTGCTCGACCTCCCGGGATCCATGGTGACGTCCTGGGGGGAACTCCGCGACCTCTTCACTGTGCACTACGCGCCACCGGCACACCACGCAATCATGGCACTGATGGGCGGCTCCCAAGCACCTCCTTCAGATCGCCACGTCAAGCCTTTCTTCCGCCAGATTGGGGTCGCCTGCAAGCGCCCGGGGGTTCCGCCGGGTTGGGCCGCGCCGGAAGCCGACCTCACCTTCGACTCGGAAGACCACCTCGGCTCCACCGCCGGCTCAGGGATGCTTCCGATGCTCTACACGCCCACCATCTGCAACATGGCCGTCACCAAGACCCTCATTGACCGCGGCGCCGGTCTCAACCTGCTATCTGTGGAAGCTTTCAGCCTTCACTAGTAGAAAACAGGGCTATGGTCACGGGGCAGTTTTCACATTAGTCCTGGTTCAATCACGAACCGGGACTAATGTGAGCATTTATCCCGGTTCGTACGGCTAAGGCATTAGTCCCGGTTCACCTGGGCCCTTTAGTCCCGGTTCGTGCCACGAACCGGGACTAAAGGGTGCGAGGCCCATTAGTCCCGGTTGGTGGCACCAACCGGGACTAAAGGTTAGACCTTTAGTCCCGGTTTGAGGCACGAACCGGGACTAATGGGGTTGAGACCTTTAGTCCCGGTTCGTGCCATGAACCGGTACTAAAGGTCCCATTTTCAAACTCTACCCCCCCCCCTTGTGGATCGCCTTTTCAGTTTTTAAAAAAATAAAAGAAAATGATGGAAATGTCAAAAAAATATAAGAAAATAAGTTTCCCATGTGATATGTGGTCTAGTTGTTGGGAAAATTTGCAAATGTGAATTTTGACTTTATTTGCAAAATCTCTCTGAAATTTGTAAAAATGGGCATAACTTTTGCATACTAACTCGGATGAAAAAGTTTTTTATATGAAAAAGCATCTACTCGAAATGTTAGGCTTCCGTGCGATGTCTGTTTGGTATTAGGCCCGGACATTCGGCACACCTTCATCAAGGGGATAAGAGTAGCAATAGTGTTGCCAAGATGGTGGCTTTAACATTATTGATGTATCACCTTGTATGGTCTTTGTGAATAATTAATAATACTAGTCATCAACCCGTGCATTCGCATGGGGGTCATTATAATTATGAAAATGCTAATATTAACAAAATTAACATGAACCAAATATAAAATTGTGTATGAACTATAATTTCCTTTTGCTTATTATCATTTAAGAGAATAACTGAAATTAATTGCATAGCTAAATATAAAAAAGATGTCTTAAGCCATTGAGATGATGATTAAAAGTACACAAAAATTTTATTTATTTATTAAAGGTTCATAAGAATATGGAGTGGAAAAAACCTAACAGAAAAAAGTTACGGGGCTTTTAAGATCTGGAGTGGGAAAAATCGAAAAAAATTCAAACAGTGCGCAAACTGTGGTCAAACAATGGTTAAACTAATTATTCTATAATATTAGTGTTACTAAATAATTATTTTAGTTATTTCAATTTTGGTCAAATCTGGTCAAACTGTGGTCAAACTATGGTCAAACTATGGTCAAACAATGGTCAAACTAATTATTCAAGAAATATTAGTGTTACTAAATAATTATTGTTTTTTAAAACAATAGTTTCAAACTAAAACAGTGAAATGTGTCACTTCATGCTCAAGCAAAATTCCTGAAGGTTAATAGGATTGACATCTTACTATTGTCAGGAAAACAACAAGTGCAGACTTGGAGCGAGGGAGAATAGAACCCGGAAGTTAAGCATGCTCAGGCTGGGGGAGTGGGAGGATGGGTGACCGTTCGGGAAGTTAGATGATTTGGAATGATGAGGGGTGATTAGAGGATAAATTGAGAAGTGATGAGGGGTGGTGATTACAGACTAGAGGTTAAAATAATTCAGAAATTTGAAAATAAAAAAAATTCAAAAAAAATTCAAAAAAAAAATCATAAAATTTCCTTTAGTCCCGGTTGGTGTTACCAACCGGGACTAAAGGTGGAGCTCCACGTGGCCGCGCCCTTTAGTCCCGGTTCTGGATTGAACCGGGACTAAAGGGCCAGGGCATTAGTACCGACCCTTTAGTCCCGATTCCAGAACCGGGACTAAAGGCCCTTATGAACCGGGACTGAAGGCCCTTTTTCTACTAGTGCTTCTTCATGTGCCGCTCGAACGGCTCGGCCTCAGCAAGCCCTTCACAGGGGTGGGCGGTGGAGCTGCTCACCCCTTGGGGCAGATCCGCCTCCCTGTCAACTTTGGCACGCGGGATAACTATCGCACCGAACTGGTGGACTTTGACATCGCCCGCATCGGTCTCCCGTACAATGCCATCCTCGGGTACCCGGCCCTCACTCAGTTCATGGCGGCAACTCACCCGGCCTACAACCTCATGAAGATGCTAGGGAGCAAGGGCTTCCTCACCATCCAAGGGGACGCTAAGGAGGCCGTGATGGCGCTTAGGCTCGCCTTCAAGACCGCGGCATCAGCGCAGCTAGCCGGCACCGGTGCGCCGGAGACCATGGAGGCCGCGCCCACCAAGAAAAAGCAGTTGTTCACCCAAGACAAGGCAGAGACCAAGCAGGTGCCGGTCAAGGAGGATGGGTCTTCAGGAGCCACCTTCACCATAGGAACCGGCCTTAACTCGGGGTAAGAAGAAGCTTTGGTGAGGTTCTTGCGTGCGAACAAGGAGATATTCGCGTGGGAGCCCGATCAACTGGTAGGGGTCCCAAGAGAGGTAATCCAGCATCATCTAAAGGTGTGCCCCAACATACGCCTTGTGAAGCAGCGAGCAAGACGGCAGTCCACTGAGAAGCAGGCCTTCATCGTCCAAGAGACACGCAAGCTGGAGGAGGCAGGTACAATCCGGGAAGTTCGATACCTCGAATGGTTGGCGAACCCCGTTGTAGTGCCAAAGAAAGGCGGGAAGGAACGGATGTGCGTCAACTTCACCAACCTAAACAAAGCCTGCCCCCAAGACCCGTTCCCCCTTCCGCGCATCGATTAAATCATCGACTGCACCACCGAGTGCGACTTGCTGTGTTTCTTGGATGCGTTCTCTGGATACCATAAGATCAAGATGGCGGTGGAGGATGAGGAGAAGACGGCCTTCTTGAAACCATGTGGGGTGTACTGCCACACCCGCATGCCTTTCGGCCTTCGCAACACAGGCGCAACCTTTCAGCGGCTGATGCACATCGCCTTGGGGCGGCATCTCGGCAGGAACACAGAGGCCTACGTTGATGACATAGTGGTCAAATCTCGCGAGGCGAGGACATTGATTAATGACTTGGAGGAGACCTTCGAGAGCTTGCGCCAAGTGAACTTGAGGCTTAACCCGGAAAAGTGTGTGTTTGGCGTCCCATCCGGCAAGTTGCTAGGGTTTCTCATATCCCACAGAGGGATCGAGGCGAACCCGAAAAAGATCAAGGCCATCGAAGACATGAGCCCACCATAGACACTCAAGGAGATGCAAAAGCTGGCAGGACGGGTGACCGCATTAGGGCGTTTCATCTCGAAGCTAGGCGAGCACGCCTTTCCCTTCTTTAAGATCATGAAGAAGAAAGGCCACTTCGAGTGGACCCCGAAGGCCGACCAAGCCTTCCGAGACCTCAAGAAATACCTCACCAGCCCCCCGGTGATGGTGGCACCGCGGCCTCTCGAGCATCTCTTGCTCTACCTTGCCGCCACCCCGTAATCTGCCAGCGCGGTGCTGGTTGCGGTTCGGGAGGAGCGTCAAGACAAGGGTAGAGCTGATACAGCACCGGTCCAGAGAGGTGCAGCAAAGCCATCAGCGGCGGAGGACCTAGCTCAGCAGAGCAACATCACGGAAGCTCCTGAGGGCGGTCAGGTCTCAGGAGACCCATCACCTTAGGATATGCCGCAATCTACGCGGGACCCTAGCCTCAACAGTATACCGGCCCTCCTCGAGCACCCAATGTACTTCGTCAGCACTGTACTGCAGGACGCGAGGGCGCGCTACCCCATGCCGCAGAAGCTCCTGCTCGTACTTTTGGTGGCCTTGCAAAAGCCGCGGCACTACTTCCAAGGGAACCCCATCAAGGTCGTCTCGTCTTACTTGTTGGAGAGGATACTCAGGAGCCCAAACTCAGCCGGAAGGGTCGCTGAATGGAACATCAAGCTGCAAGCATTTCAGCTGGAGTTTAGCACCACCAGGGTCATCAAGGGAGCCGCGCTCGCCGATTTTGTGGTAGAATGGACAGATGCCCCGACTCTTCAGGAAGGAGAAGACCGGTCCACCTCCCCAGGAACCGAGGCGCCAAACGGCTGGGTCACGTATTTTGATGGCGCCTTTGTGCACCAAGGCGCGGGGGCTGGAGAAGTTCTCATCTCGCCCACTCAGGACAAGCTTTGCTACGCCGTGCAACTCTGCTTTCAGCACGGCCAGAAGGTCTCCAACAATATTGCAGAATACGAGGGCCTCATAGCCGGCCTGAAGGCTGCGGCGGCTATGGGGGTGAGGCGCCTTACCGTCAATGGCGACTTGCAGCTCCTCTTCAACTTCTCCAACAAAGTGTATGAGCCAAAGGACGAGCACCTGGAGGCCTACCTTGCTGAGGTGCGCAAAATGGAAAAGCAGTTCGCAGGCTTGGAGCTGCAACACGTCCACCGAGGCACCAACAAGGAAGCCGACGACATCACCAGGAGAGCATCCAAGTGGCAACCGCAAGAGCCCGGCATCTTCGAAGAGCGGCTCTTCAAGCCGTCAGCTACGCCGCCTCTTTCAAGCACGACTCGGCCTCGGGAGGAGCTCCCTTAGCCCCCAGCCTCGGGAGCCCCAGATTGCGGCCCATCCTCAGGAGCTCGGCTGCTCTTGGCACTCGAGCCCCAGGAGGAGTGCTGGACCAAGGAGTTCAGGGAGTACCTGATGCACGGGACACTGCCGGAGAAAGAAGAGGACGCGAAGCGCGTGTCCCGACAGGCCACGTCATACTGCATTCAAGACGGCGAGTTGTACAGGAAACGACCGAATGGCGTCACGCTGTGCTGCATCTATAGTGGTCAAGGGAGGGAGCTGCTGACTGACATACACGGCGGGGACTGTGGACAACACTTGTCATTACGGACCCTCATCGGCAAGGCCTTCCGCAGTGGATTCTATTGGCCTACAACACTCAACGATGCAGCCGAGCTGGTGAAGTCCTGCGAAGCTTGCCAATTCCACGCCAAGCAAATCCATCAGCCTGCTCAGGGCCTCCAAACCATCCCGCTCACGTGGCCGTTCGCGGTCTAGGGGCTGGACATCCTAGGCCCGTTCCCGCGAGCGCCAGGGGGCTACCGCTATCTCTACGTCGCCATTGATAAGTTCACTAAGTGGGTAGAGGTGGAAACCGTCCGAACCATTCCAGCCGGCTCTGCTGTCAAGTTCATCAAGGGCCTCGTGAGCTGCTTTGGGGTCCCCAACCGCATTATCACAGATAACGGCTCGCAGTTCACTAGTAACCTCTTTAAAACCTACTGTGCTAACCTTGGAATGCAGATCTGCTACGCTTCGGTTGCCCACCCCAGGAGCAATGGTCAATCCGAGTGCGCCAACGCTGAGGTCCTGAGGGGCCTCAGGACCAGGACCTTCAAGAAGAAGCTGGAGGCCTACGGCAGGGGCTGGCACGACGAGTTCCAGTCCGTGTTGTGGTCCATCTGCACCACCGCTACCAAGCCAATGGGCGAGACTCCCTTCTTCCTTGTCTATGGAGCTGAAGCAGTCCTCCCTCACGAGGTCAGGCATCGCTCCGCGTGGGTCCTGCGTTCAACGGAACGCAGCAGGATGCCATACGGGTGATGGATCTCGTGCTGGGGGAGGAACGACTCCGCGAAGCTGCATTAAGGGCGGCAAGGTACTAGCAAGCGCTGTGGTGCTACCACTACCGTAACATTCGCTCCAGGACACTCGAGACGGGTGACCTGGTCCTAAGGCGGGTCCTCTCCAGGGAAGGCTTGCACAAGCTCTCACCCATGTGGGAGGGCCCGTTCAGGGTCGTTCACATCACCAGGCCTGGCGTCGTGCGCTTGGAGACGCAAGAGGGGACACCTATCCAAAACGCCTGGAACATCCAGCGCCTCCGGAAGATCTACCCATGAGGCAAGGCCCAGAGCCTGAGAAGCAAGGCCCAGAGCCTGAGAAGCAAGGCCTAATGCCTGAGAAGCAAGGCCCAGAGCCTGTGAGGCAAGGCCCAGACCCTGTGAAGCAAGCCCAGTGCCTATGAAGCAAGGCCCAGAGCCTTTGAAGCAAGGCCTGGTGCCTGTGAAGAATCGCCGCCTGTGACACTCTCATGTAATAATGAGTTGGGGTTGTACACACCCGGAAGTCTCAGGAGCGCCGGCCACAGGCCCTGGGGCTCCCTCCCACGCCTAGTGGATAGCACTTAGCTCCACGCTGGTGAGAAGACTCGACGACTAGATTAGGTGCTGGACGCAGCTTTTCATTTGCTTTTCGTAGTTGGCTTGCTTTTCCTTAATTGAGTTTGCCTTTGGTGTTCCTTGCTGATTTGGTTCCTTCGCCTTTTACCGTGTTTTTCGGCTCTGGTTCACCCGTGATCTCTCTCTCGCATACCTCGCGAGGGGGCTAGGCAGGTTCCCTCGCGAGCTTTTCCTTCTCTATGCCTTATCGCGAGTCACCCTCGTTCGAGCCTAGAAGCTGGCGCAACTCTCCAAAATCTGTGCCCCTCGGGTACCGCGGTGCAAAGCACCAAGTCAAGGTTCGGGTGAATGGGAAAATCCTCTAGCGCACCCCCTAACAAATTCTTGCAGTTCCTGAGCAAACGCAGATATCTCCTGAAGGAAGGGGCGTCCCAAACACACCAGGTTAGGTTATCTCTACGCAAAATAACAACATGGCATGGGAATAACAAACACGTTGCATTAACCAAGAACCATAGTTTGATACACGCCCCTCTGGGCCCATACTGGTTTCATTTTCTGGTGCAGGGAAAGAAAGGAAAAAACCAAACAAAGCGGCACTTCAAAAATCTGCGGGGGCAGGCCCTTAGCGACGCCCAAGCCTAGCCAGACCCCTCCTCGCGCTTCATGGAGGCGCGGCGACGAGATGACCCGTTGCCTCCGTCGAAGCGATCGCGATGGCGCGGCGGCTGATCGTAGCCACTGCTGTTGGAGCTGTCGCAGGAGGGAGAGCCACCGTAGCTGGAGGACATGCGGTCGCCGCCCTGGGCAGGCTCGCCCTCACCATCGTCACGACCGTCGCCAAGGCCGAGCACCTCCTCGCCGTCGTTCGTCTCGGGGCAGCACCCGGCGCAGCGGCCATCTTCCCCGAACACCCTCACGTAGAGGGTCGACCCGCCATCATACTTGAAGTGGAGCGTGCACCGCCTGCCCAGGCCGCACGCGCGGGCAAACATATGCCAGCCGCGGGCCAGGGCTATGTTGTCTGTGGCAGAAGTCTCGACCATGACCCAGGAGGCCTTGCTGCAGCAACCATCCGCCTGCAACCAGAGCCCCCAGTGGACCAGGGGCCGGCAGCTCATCGACAAAGAAGCGCGGAAGCTGGAGCCAGTTGCCGGTCGGGTTTTCCGACCAAACAACGAATTCCGGCGATGCCTCCGCGGAATGGAAGCGCGGGCGGTGGGGCCTCACCACCATCGCGCACCTCCCCCCGTCAACTGGACTGCCACGGTTGGGACGGCCCCCTCCGCGTGCCGTGGCGTGCTTGCGCAGGCGGCTGCGACCGCGCTTGGGCACCGGGGAACCAGGGCCCTCGCGAGGGCCTTTCCCTTCTCGGTGGTAGAGAACTTCCTTTGAGGCGCCATCGGAGGCACTGCAAGCAATGGAGCAAGAAGGAGGAAGCAAGAAAGGAAGAGATGGGCAACGGGGGGTCCGCCCCCCTCCCCATTTATAGCAAGAGAAGGCCAACCGGCGTCTCCCACGATCACAGGTAATGATGGTTTCCCTTGCATGTCGTAGGGACTTGACAAGTCATGCAGTCACGGAAGCAGCGTGAGGAAACAGAGACACCCATGTCCAATCAACCGCCACGTGTCAACCGAGGCCGCAGGCTTTCGAGGCCCGCGGCGCTTCGAGCTTGACCCTTGGGTTCGCCTCGAAGCCAAGCCCGAGCACACCTTGGGCCTGGGGGCTACTGCGTCGTCCGAACGGGGGTCTCAGAGTTCCGTGCCTCCGGCCCGCGACGTGGCTAACCCAGCAGGCCGTACGGCCCATCTTCACCAACAAAGCGCCCAAGACCTTCGCGAGGGGCCAGGCCTTGCAAGGCGGACGACGCAAGACCTCCTCTGGAGTGGCCTAGCTAGGTAGACTCGCGAGGAGCGGAGATATCAAGGTAAGGCAAGCCTCACGAGGATCTCGTGACGTGAGCCATGACGATCGACACCAGGCGGGCGCTAGGCAAGCGCCAGCGTGCACAGCGTCCTGGTTTCCTCTTTGGTGCAAAGGGGGCAAGCGCAGCCGCGGAGTACCGAGGCCTCAGGCAAAGGTTGTCATTTCGGTGCAACAAGATCAAGACCATGGACTGCAAGACGGAGGTCATTGTGGATCCCAGAACAGCGTCACCACCAGAACTTTGTGCAGGCGAAGACTACTTTTGTCAGGATAGCTTGTACTGGTTATCCCCCTTTAAATTAGCCCGCCATTGTTGGCTCCCTTCCCGCTCAATATTTGGGAAGAGGACCAGGGCCTCTATAAATAGGAGTAGCCACCACAGTGGAGAAGGCATCTCATCTTGGCTAGAGAGACCACCCCCACACACAAGCTCACCGAGCTCAAGAACGCCTCAACCTCAGGAGGCCGTTCTTCCCTTGTATTGTTCATCATCATCCCAAGAGGCAATCCACCACCACCACACTGGAGTAGGGTATTACACCACAACGGTGGCCCGAACCAGTATAAACCCCGTGTCCTTCTGTGTTGTGAGTTCGTCGAGTTCGTCCGCAGGATCTTAGGGAGCTAGAGCGTAGATCGGTTGAAGGGAAAGACTTCGCGCGCACCCTAGTGTTCGAACCTTAAGGGTTTGCCAGAACCACATACCCCAACAACTGCCGAGGACTTAACCGACATGCCCGCTTCTAGCTCCAAAGACATTGACGGCATAGATGATGCCGATAAGGAGCAAGGCCAAGACCCGCCAGTCATCAGGCGTGGGACGGCCACCTCTTCATATGACGTGTACATGATCAATACACTTAAAAAGCCTCACGACAAGGACAAGGGAGATCCGGCTAAAACTCCTGAGAAACAGTCTAAGTTCTGGCGCCCCAAACGCCGCCCCAAGTCACGCCACAGCAACGATGGCGCTGGAGAAAATAGTATTTCGGACGGCGCCGAAAGCAATGAAGACCCTATGGAAGCCATATCCGAACAGGAGGAACAGGAAAACGGGCAAGCCAGCCCCGATGAACAGGCCCCGCCCAGTGATGTTTCGGAGGACGACAACTACCTTCCGCTCTCTGAAGATGAGGTAAGCCTCGGCGACGAAGACTTCATCGTACCCGAAGAGCCCCTCGAGCAGGAGCGCTTCAAGCACATGCTGATAGCTATGGCAAGGAGCCTGAAAAAGAAGCAGCAACAGCTTCAAGCTGACCAAGACCTACTCAATGACAGATGGACCGAAGTCCTGGTCGCTGAAGAATACGGCCTTAGTGGCCTAGCCAAAAGCTACACAAATCACATATCGCTATACCAGTTCGACGACGGGGCATTGGAGCCCATACCATCGTCACACAATGCGGCAGGTCGTCGACAACTCTGTCCAGATAGAGAGGCAACTCAAGCCAAACACCAGACCGCCCCACCTCACTGTAAAGGCAAGAACAACGCGGGTCACAATCACCCAGACAACCTGTAGAGGGACTTGGACAATAGAGCAGGACACGCAAGACCGATCTACGAATCGCGAAATCATGCTTCGACACACGATGATGGCTACATATTCGGACGTGTCACACCTCGCCACGACCGAGCCGAAAACCGCACGGAGACTCCTTCAGAGTTACGCTGCAGTGTGGCCCAACATAGAGGTGCCGCACACTCACTTTGCTTCATTTATGAAGTAATGGATCATTAATTCCCTGAAGGATTCAAACCCGTCAATATTGAATCATACGATGGGAACCAATCCCGTGGTATGGATAGAAGATTTCATCCTCCACATCCATATGGCCCGTGGGGACGACCTCCATGGCATTAAATACCTCCCACTAAAACTAAAAGGACTAGTTTGGTACTGGTTAAACATCCTGCCTGAAAACTCCATAGGCAGCTGGGAGGACTTGGAAGAGGCCTTCCTCGATAACTTCCGAGGAACACATGTCTGGCCACCGGATGCCGATGACCTAAGTCACATTGTCCAACAACCTAGAGAATCAGCCGAGGAGCTCTGGACTCGGTTCTTAGTCAAAAAGAACCAAACCGTCAACTGTCTGGACGCGGAAGCCCTTGCGGCTTTCAGACATAATGTCGGTGTCAAAACCGGCAGATCTCGGGTAGGGGGTCCTGAATTGTGTGTCTAGGCAGATGGTAATAGGAGGCAGGGGACATGATGTTTACCCAGGTTCAGGCCCTCTTGATGAAGGTAATACCCTACCCGAGATCCGCCGGTTTTGACACCGACATTGGTGCTTTCATTGAGAGTTCCTCTTTGTCGTCATCGTTAGGCTTGATGGCTCCTTCGATCATCGATAGCGATGTAGTCCAGGGTGAGACTTTTCTCCCCGGACAGATCTTTGTATTCGGCGGCTTCGCACTGCGGGCCAACTCGCTTGGCCATCTGGAGCAGATCAAGAGTTACGCCCCAGGCCACTAGGTCAGGTTTGGAAGCTTAAACTACACGGACGACATCCGCGGAGACTTGATATTCGACGGATTCGAGCCCCTGCCGAGTGCGCCGCACTGTCACGATGAGCATGATTTTGCTCTACCATTGGACAGTGTTCGGGAGACTGCACCGGCAACCGCTCCGACCCTCAATTCGGAGCCAATTGCGCCATCCATGGACGGGTGGATAGACCCCGCCATGGAGGCCGCATTCTCAGTGGCGATCGAGCCGAGTATCGACCTTACCCTTCACGAGAGCCGCGACGCCAAACTACCGGATTCTTCTCCGGCCACGGACTCCGAACCGCCTGCGCCCGTGCCTATCGAATCCGACAGGGCGCCGATCATGGAGTTCACCTCCACGGATATCTTTCAGCACTTGCCCTTCAGCGACATACTGAACTCATTAAGTTCTCTCTCCTTGTCAGGAGAGTCCTGGCCGAACTATGTCCGGCAGGATTGGGATGCGGATGATGAAGAAATTCGCCGCCCACCCACCACCCACTTAGTAGCCACTGTCGATGATTTGACCGACATGCTCGACTTCGACTCTGAAGACATCGACGGTATGGACGACGATGCAGGAGAAGAACAAGAACCACTGCCCACAGGGCACTGGACAGCCACCTCATCATATGATATATATATATATATGGTGGACACACCAAAAGAAGGCAATGGCGACGGGACAGCGGAGGATGACCCCTCCAAGAAGCAACCCAAGCGCCGACGTCAGCGGTGCCGCTCTAAGTCTCGCCAAGGCAAAAGAGGTGATACCGGCACAGGAGATAATAGCACTCTGGACAGTGCCGAAGATGAGAACAATCCCCTCCGGCAAGATTTAGAGCAGGAGGATGGAGAAGCCAGCCCTCCCGAGAGAGCGGCAGATTGAGAGGCGAAGGATGATAATTACATGCCTCCCTCCGAAGACGAGGCAAGCCTCGACGATTACGAATTTGTCGTGCCTGACGATCTCGTCGAGCAAGAGGGCTTCAAGCGCCGGCTTATAGCCACGGCATATAGCCTTAAGAAAAAGCAACAGCAGCTTCAAGCTGATCAAGATTTGCTAGCTGACAGATGGACTGACGTCCTTGCGGCCGAGGAATATAAACTCGAACGCCCCTCCAAGAGTTACCCAAAGCGCAGGTTGCTACCCCGACTGGAGGAGGAAGCACTAAAACCTACATCTCTAGCATATGACGCGGCTGATCGGCCACCTCGTGGCCGTGACAGAGAGGCATTTCACCTAAAAGCTCAGCCCACACCCCGACGCCACTCAAATTAAAATGTCAAGGCACGGGGAAATACGCCAGACCTGCGAGATGAATTGGAGGACAAAGCAAAACACACAAGATCGATCTATGGATCACGAGGGTGTGCCACTACGTGAGGCGATAACCGTCACGCCGGATACAGTAAAAGTAAATCCGGCCGGGCAGAACACAGTGGACAAGACTCATTTGAGCTGCGTCGCGATATAGCCCAGTACAGAGGCGCCGCACACCCCCTATGCTTCACAGACGAAGTAATGGATCACCAAATCCCAGAGGGTTTCAAACCCGTAAATATCGAATCATACGATAGTACAACAGATCCTGCGGTATGGATCGAGGACTTCCTCCTGCATATCCACATGGCCCGCGGTGACGATCTACACGCCATCAAATACCTCCCACTCAAACTCAAAGGACCAGCTCGGCATTGGCTCAACAACCTGCCAGCAGAATCCATTGGCTTTTGGGAAGATCTAGAAGCCGCATTCCTCGAGAACTTCCAGGACACTTATGTGCGACCACCAGATGCCGATGACTTGAGCCACATAATTCAGCAGTTAGAGGAATCGGCCAAGCAATTGTGGACACGGTTCCTGACAAAGAAAAATCAAATCGTCGACTGTCCAGATGCAGAGGCCCTAGCAGCTTTTAAGCACAACATCCGCGACGAGTGGATCGCCCGGCACCTTGGCCAGGGAAAGCCGAAATCTATGGCAGCCCTCACGACACTCATGACCCGCTTTTGCGCGGGAGAGGAGCTGGCTGGCTTGCAGCAATAACATATCAAAGAACCATGGTACTTCGGATACCAAGGGTAGCAATGGCAGGCCACGTCGCAACAAACTCAAGCGCCGCATCAACAATGACAATACCGAGGATACGACAGTCAACGCCGGATTCAGAGGCTCTAAACCCGGTCAGCAGAAAAAGCCATTCAGAAGAAGCACTCCAGGCCCATCCATTTTGGACTGTATACTCGATCGCTCATGTCAAATACACGGCACCCCCGACAAGCCAGCCAACCACACCAACAAGGAATGTTGGGTGTTCAAGCAGGCCAGCAAGTTAAATGCCAAAAACAAAGATAAGGGTTACATAGTGATGACGGGGAGGAGCCCTGGCCGCCGAACACCGAAGGACAGAAGAGGTTCCCCCCCACAAGTGCGGACAGTGAACATGATATACGCAACCCACATCCCCAAGAGGGAGCGGAAGCGTGCGCTAAGGGACGTATATGTGTTGGAGCCAGTCGCCCCAAAGTTCAACCCATGGTCCTCCTGTCCGATCACCTTCGATTGCAGGGACCACCCCACCAGTATCCATCATGTCGGATTTGCCGCACTGGCCCTAGACCCAATCATAGACGGATTTCACCTCACTCGAGTCCTTATGGATAGCGGCAGCAGCCTGAACCTACTTTATCAGGACACAGTGCACAAAATGGGTATAGACCCCTCAAGGATCAAACCCACAAAAACGACCTTCAAAGGCGTCATACCAGGTGTAGAGGTCCATTGCACAGGCTCAGTCACACTGGAAGTGGTCTTCGGATCGCCGGATAACTTCCGAAGCGAGGAGTTAATCTTTGATATAGTCCCGTTCTGCAGTTGTTATCATGCACTGCTCGAGCGAACCGCATTTGCGAGATTCAATGCGGTACCGCATTATGCATACCTCAAGATCAAGATGCCAGGACCTCGGGGGGTCATCACAGTCAATGGAAACACAGAGCACTCTCTCCGCACGGAGGAGCACACTTCGTCCCTCCCAGCAGAAGCACAAAGCAGCCTCTTCAGGCAATCGACCAGTTCGGTGATTAAACACCCGGACACCGTCAAGCACACCCGGAGTAATCTGCAACAAGACCGCCTGGCATGTTCCTAGCTTGCATAGCAATGCGGCCCCACCCCAGTCCCAGCCAAACGGCGAAATCTGTGCCACGCGTACATACTTACGCATTGAACATACCATGGGCATAGGTGGGGGGGCACGACTACGGCACACCCCAAAACGCGGCTCAACCGCACTAGGGGCTTCCCGCCTTATTATTTTTTTTCTCTTTCAGGACTTTACTCTCTGGAAACCCCGTCTGGCAGTATGATTGCCGGACACACGATACAACAACCAAGGAGGCAGAAAACTACGTCGCATCATGGAATTCCCAAGTGGTCTCTAATAACAAGTGAAATACTTGCTTTAAATACCATTCCTCAACTAGCCCTTTGAGGGGACATGTCAAATAGTCCTACTTTTTGCTTATCGCACTACTTGTATCATTCTGCTTCGACGCACCTTTTTGAGTAAACAATGCATAGCACTAGACTATTACCACATTCTCTATTCCTTTTTATATATATGTTCATTCATGACATTCAACACCCGTACACTCTGGTACGGCCAATACGCCAGGGGCTTAAGCATACCACATAATACGGCGTGAGAAGTCCGAACACTTTCAACAGTGCGGCACCCCGAACTTATAGCATTATATGCATCAGCTCCGAATCATGTCTTGGGTCAATAGTTGGGTTTGCCCAGCTCCCATGTTTTGGTACCTTATGTTCTGCTATATCGGCTAAGGTAGCACTGGGAGAACTACTGCGATTGTGCCCCGGTTCATCTTGGCAAGCACCTCAGTAGAGAAAGCTAAAAATGACTGTCATGGTAAGGCAAGAGTTGGTCGCTGTTCGAGAGGTCTCGAGTCCCTAAAGACTTATGCCGCTTAGGGCGAGGAGTCGGCTTTCTCTGGCTTAGGCGTGTATAGCGCCCCGAATTCGGCCTTCTGAATACTAGGGGCTTTGCCAAAATTTAAAATTGTAGAGTTCTATGGCTAAGTGAGAGTGATAAAGCATTATAGTCCGATTGCCTTGTTCGTTGCGCTGAGCACCTCCCTCGAAGGACCCAACAATGGGAAAAAGAGTGCTCAGATTTATCCCGAACACCCCAGCACTCGTGGCATGGGGGCAGAAGCCGACGACTGGCCATCTCTCAGATTTGATAAATAGCCGCATAGAAGGTAATATTTTAAATTCAAACAAGCATTGCATAGAGCACATGAACAAGTTTTCATAATACAGGATCACACGAGAAAGTTCATTCAAAAATTACATCTTTCGCACACTCGTCCGCCACAAGACGGGCAACCTTCAGGACACCCTCATAATACATTTCAGGGTGGCGATGCTCCTTGCCCTGCGGCAGCCCCTCCTTCACCAGCTTCTCAGCGTCCATCTTGGACCAGTGCACCTTTGCACGGGCAACAGCCCAGCATGCACCTTTGATGTAGACGAACCACTTTATGACTTCCAGCCGTGGGCGGGCATCCACAAGCTGCCTCACCAGGCCGAAGTAGCTGTTGGGAAGGGAGTCGCCAGGCCACATCCAAACTATAAGGCCCCTCATGGCCTGTTCGGCCACCTTGTGCAGCTCGACCAGTTGCTTCAGCTGGTCGCTCACAGGCATCGGGTGTTCGGTCCCAGTATACTGAGACCAGAACAACTTCTCCGTTGAGCTTCCCTCCTCAGCCTGGTAGTACTTTGCGGCATTTGACACGTTGCGGGGCAAATTTGCGAATGCTCCTGGAGAGCTCCGGACTCGGGTAAGTAACAAGTAATTTACTTTCACATGCTTGCTTTGCATAATGAATGCCTTACCCGCCACTATCTTCCTCATCGCCTCAATTTCCTGGAGGGCCTTTTGGGCTTCAGCCTTGGCACACTTTGTGCTCTCGAGGGCCGCGGCAAGCTCGGACTCTCGCGTCTTCGAGTCAAGCTCCAAAGTCTCGTGCTTCTTCACGAGAGCCTGGAGCTCTTGCTGCACCTCGCCCACCCGTGCCTCTTGTTTCTCCTGCTCGGTGCGCTCCTTGGCCGCTTTGTTTTCGGCCTCGGACAGCGCTTGCTTCAGGGTCGCCACTTCGGTCGTGGCCCCTGGCACATCCATGATGATCCTATCATTTTGCAACCACATCTTTTTATATATATATAGACAAGGTATTACTTACCTTTGTTCTCCTCGAGCTTCCTCTTGGTAAGGCCGAGCTCTTTCTCGGACCGCTCGAGGTTCTGCTTCAGTGCGGCGACCTCCGCAGTTAGTGCGGCAGAGGCCAGCAGTGAACCCTGCATACGCATACAGACATACTTATATTAGACTCCTGCAGATATTATTTGATCCTCTATTCGGCTTTTCTTTGTGAACACCAAACATAGCATTAGGGGCTACTGTCTATGCGGTAATATTTTCCTATATTTTAAACACTTACCTCAAAGCCTGTTAGAAGGTTGGCACAGGCTTCAGTCAGTCCGCTCTTGGCGGACTGAACCTTCTTGATCACCACACTCATAATAGTGCGGTGCTCTTCGTCGATGGAAGCGTCGCGAAGTGCTCCCAACAGGTTGTCCGGTGCCTCTGGATGGACAGAGGTCACCGGCACGGGCGGCTTGCCCCTCTTGGAAGGGGTTGCCTGCCGGATTCCGGAACCACTGGAGGTTCCGGCGCGGTGTTTGGCTGAGGGCCGAACTTGGAGCCCTTGGGAGTCTTGCTCCCTTTGCGCCTGGAGTCCGGAAGGTCGCCTTGAGGCGCCTTCGGGACTATCTCCCCCCGGCTCAGTGCCCCTTGAGACAATACCTCGACATCGTCCGTAGGGCAAGGAGAGGAGGCGATTGGAAGTGTATCACTATTGATATCCGACGAGTCCAAGGAACCGTCCGACGAGGATACGTCGATACGGGCTCGGGGCAGACTGCATGATCATATTCGACGTTAGGAGAAGCAGTGCAATAAAAGTATGATATGAGTTACTCTGGTATCCGAATACTTATGACTTTGCCAGGGGCTTGGCCCTGAGTAACCACTCGTCTTCGCTGTCGGCGGCGGTGGTGGAACAGTCTGGAAGGAGAGTCCTTCCCTTCTTGGACCCTTTGGCCTCCCCCGTTGGGGCGGCCTTCCTTTTCTTGTCTCCCCCGGCTGGAGGGGGAGAATCTTAATCTTCCTCCTCCTCGTTTTTACGGGAGGAGTGCGTCTCGGAGTTATCGGACGATGAGTCCGACACCACCTGGCGCCGGGAACTCTTTCGGGTTCCCGTGGCCTTCTTCTTGATCTTCTTCTCCGGCACCTCATAAGGAGCCGGAGTCCACATCTCCGTCAGGAGAGCGTCTGTAGGGTCTTCGGGCAGAGGGGCCGGACAGTCAATCTGCTCCGATGTCTCCACCCAGTCCTGTCAAAGGCATGGGAGCTCAGATCCCGCACATGGTTAAACTATGGAAAATAAATACCCTACGAGATGTACAGAACTTGCCGGATTTGCAGGACGCGTCGCGCTTAGCCTGCAGTCCTCGGTAAGGGGAGGGGGGACCTCGGCGCCCTTAAACAGCACCTTCCATACATCCTTATGCGTCATGTCAAAGAGCTCGCGTAGATTCTAGTGTTGGGCCGGGTCGAACTCCCATAAGTAGAAAGCCCGTTATTGAGACAGGAGGATCCGGCGGAAGAGCATGACTTGGACTATGTTGACGAGCTTAAGTTTCTTGCTTATCATGTTCCGGATACACTTCCGGAGTCCATCCAGCTCCATCGATGAGCCCCAGGACAGGCCCTTCTCCTTCCAGGAAGTAAGCCTAGTGGGGATTCTGGATCGAAACTCGGGGGCCGCCACCCAGTTGGTGCCACGCGGCTCAGTGATGTAGAACCACCCCGATTGCCACCCCTTTATGGTCTCCACATAAGAGCCCTCGAGCCATGTAACGTTGGGAATTTTGCCCACCATGGCTCCGCTGCATTCCGCTTGTTGACCGCCTACTACCTTCGGTTTGACATTAAAGGTCTTCAGCCACAGGTCGTAGTGGGGCCGGATGCGGAGGAAAGCCTCACACACGATGACGAATGCCGATATGTTGAGGATGAAATTCGGGGCCAGATCATGGAAGTCCATACCATAATAGAACATAAGGCTGCTAACGAATGGATGGAGGGGAAACCCCAGTCCGAGGACGAAGTGGGTGAGGAAACCACCCTTTCGTGAGGTTCCGGGGTAGGGACGATCTGCCCCACGGCTGGCAGCCGGTGCGCGATATCCGCGGCTAAGTATCCGGCCCCGCGCAGCTTTTTGATGTCTCCCTCCGTAACAGAGGAGACCATCCACTTGCCTCCCGCTCCGGACATGTTTGGAGAGGGTTGAGGAGAAGGATGTGGACTTGCGCGCTGGAGCTCGAGTACGTGAGAATGGATGAGCAAGGAGGAAGAAGGCATGGGTAGAAAAAGGTGAACCTTTATCCCTTTATAAGGACGGACTAAACTATGCGCCCCCATGTAACACCCCGGATATGACTTTCCCAATTTGTACTCCAACTCTTGCCGTTTCCGGCGTTAAGTTATTTTATTTTCTCGGGTTCGGGTTTTTGTCTCCGTGTGTTGTTGTCGTTATCATACATCTCATATCATGTCATCATGTGCATTGCATTTGCATACGTGTTCATCTCATGCATTCGAGCATTTTCCCCGTTGTCCGTTTTGCGTTCCGGCGCTCCGTTCTCCTCCGGTGGTCATTTCTAGCTTTCTTTCGTGTGTGGGGACTAAACATTTCCAGATTGGACCGAGACTTGCCAAGCGGCCTCGGTTTACTACCGGTAGAACGCCTATCAAGTTTCGTGCCATTTGGACTTCGTTTGATACTCCAACGGTTAACCGAGGGACAGAAAAGGCCTCGTGTGTGTTGCAGCCCAACACCCCTCCAATTTGGCCCAAAACCCACCATAACCTTCTCCATCATCTAGAGCGTTTGATCACGATCGCGTGGCTGAAAACCGCACCTCATTTGGACTCTCCTAGCTCCCTCTATGTATAAATAGGCATCTCCCCCGAAATCCCGGATCCATTCCCACCCTAACCTAGCTCCTTGTCTCTCTGCGCGCCGGACAACGTCCGGACATGCCGGACATCGCCGCCGCCCCAACCGGGAGCTGCCACATGGCGCCCCCGTGACCACATCCCCGCCGGCCCGCTCGGCCCAGCCGGGGCCCCCGAAGCCCGTTCGGCTCGCCCCGCCGCCTGGGAGGCACCGACCGAGCGCCGCCACCTCCATCGCCGCGCCGCCGCCTCCGCCTCGCCGGCGACGCTCCGTCGCCCCGTGCCGGCGACCTTCTCCGGCCGCGCCGCCCCATCAACTCCGCCGCCTCGTCCTCCTCGTCGCCGGCGGATCCCGCGCCGACTCTGCGGCCCCGCGCCCCTCGCTGGCAAGCCCCGGCCGGCCTCTCCCTCCTACTCCGGCGAGAAGCTCCGGCGAGCTCCCTGTCCACCTCGGTTCGCGTGCGTGCTCGATCTGGATCCACCGCTATAGTAAAACCTAGGTTGACTTCGGATTTTTTTTCCTAAGTCCTCAAATCTCAGATCCATATGCTCCAGTGCATCATGTCGTATCTCCTCATCCGTAGCTCCGATTTGGGCATATAGCATATCAAAATGTTCATCTCAGAGAGTACATAATTTCATTCCATTGAATCATTTTCATTTGAGTTCATCTTGATGCCCGAAAGGCTGTTAGAAGAGTGCTACTTGAGATAATTGTCAGATCTGCTACTCCATTTAGATATTTGTCATTTTTGCCATGATTATTGTGTGCATGATATGCCCATGAGCTCTACATATGTTTTGTTAAGGGTTTTGCCATCTTTCTAGAGGTGCAACCCATGTATTTTTGTGATGTGTGTGGTGACTAGCACAAGCTTGCAAAGTGAGGAACTTGGTAATGCTGATTTCAGGGACTTAGCATTTCCACTAAGTCCTTGAGCTGTTTATCTCATATGGCCATATGTTCATGTTGTTTCCTAGTGATCCATGCCTCTTTTGAGGATGATCAGTAAGGATGTTTTGTTAACATTGTAGTGCTCTATCCATCCATGTCTTTGTTTGCAATTATGGAGCACCCTAGCTTGAGTCAATCGAGCTCTACTTTTGCTACTTGGTGAATCTGGGCAGATTGTCTACTTGTTAGCGATTTTGCCGATGATGTTGTAGTTGATCCGTGCATGCTATGCTATTGTTATTGCCATGTCTAGCTTATATTTTGTGTATTCTTGATGGATGTATGCTTAGATTGTCATGACTTTCTCCGTAGTGAGTGCATCAAGCTCGTAAACATGCCTACTTTATATCTGTTTTCAGCATGCTCCAGTTTTCATTAAGTCTGGGAACTGATTATGTTTTTGCCATGTTCACATGCTTGCAATTGTATTTTCTGCTCCCTTTTGGCTCAAGGTCACTAATGGACTTTTGTTAAGCTCTTTGAGTAGCTCCATGACATGCTTTACTTTGCCATGTTCAGGTCATGTAGCATGTAGTTTTCATGCTTCGAAGAGTGCTACCTGATCTGGAATTCCAGACAAGTGTTAATTTCACTAAGTCTGAAATCTGTTTGCCATATGCATTTTTGCCATGCTTGTTTGAACCTGTTAATGGATGAATTGGCCGTAGCTCAGTGTTAGACTTTTGTTGAGAATCTTGAATGCATCCCTGCCATGTATTTTGTTGTCATGTTTCAGTGCTATAGCATGTTCATCTCATTGCTTTTAGATGGCTACTTGCTGTAAATCGCAGACCGTGGTCATATTTGAATCGCTTGCCATTTCCAAACCGTAACTCCGATTCCGATGATCTTTATATCGTTTTGAAGCGATTTCATCTCACCTTTCCAGTGGCACACTTGGATTTCCATGTTGAGGCCAGGCTCATTCATTCCTTGTCAAATCTTGCATATGCATCCCGCATCGCATCCCGCATAGCATACCATCTTCGCATCATATTGTTTGACCCTTGCACGTGGTTGATTGTGTTCCGTTTTCTTGTTTGTCTTGTTTGGGTAGAGCCGGGAGACGAGTTCGCTAACGAGGAGCCCGTTGAGTTTGCTTTCGAGGATCCAGTCAACTCTGACAACTGTGTAGGCAAGATGATCATACCCTCGAAATCACTACTATCTTTGCTTTGCTAGATGCTCGCTCTTTTGCTATGCCAATGCTACGATGCCTACCACTTGCTTTCAAGCCTCCTAAATTTCCATGTCAAACCTCTAACCCACCATGTCCTAGCAAACCGTTGATTGGCTATGTTACCGCTTTGCTCAGCCCCTCTTATAGCGTTGCTAGTTGCAGGTGAAGATTGGAGACCGTTCCTTGTTAGAACATTTATTTACTTGTTGGGATATCATTATATTGCCATGTTATATTAATGCATCTATATACTTGGTAAAGGGTGGAAGGCTCGGCCTCTCGCCTAGTGTTTTATTCCACTCTTGCCGCCCTAGTTTCCGTCATATCGGTGTTATGTTCCCGGATTTTGCGTTCCTTACGCGGTTGGGTTATAATGGGAACCCCTTGATAGTTCGCCTTGATTAAAGCTTTTCCAGCAATGCCCAACCTTGGTTTTACCATTGGCCACCTAGCCTCTTTTTCCCTTGGGTTTCCAGAGCCCGAGGGTCATCTTATTTTAACCCCCGCGGGCCAGTGCTCCTCTGAGTGTTGGTCCACCTGTCAGCTGCCGGTGGCCACCAGGGGCAACTCTGGGCTGGCCTACCCGTACCTAAGACAATCTGAGTGTGCCCTGAGAACGAGATATGTGCAGCTCCTATCGGGATTTGTCGGCACATTCGGGCGGTGTTGCTGGTCTTGTTTTAATCTATCAAAGTGTCTTGAAGAACCGAGGTTCCAAGTCTGATCGGAACGTTTCTGGAGGAGGTCTATTCCTTCGTTGACCGTGAGAGCTTGTCATGGGCTAAGTTGGGACTCCCCTGCAGGGATTTGAACTTTCGAAAGCCGTGCCCGCAGTTATGGGCAGATGGGAATTTGTTAATGTCCGGTTGTAGATAACTTGAACCTTAACTTAACTAAAATGTATCAACTGAGTGCGTTACCGTGATGGCCTCTTCTCGGCGGAGTCCGGGAGGTGGACATGGTGTTGGAGTAATGTTTGTGCAGGTTGCTCTCTAGTTTCTTGCTCGCGCTTTGCCTCCTCTTCTCGCTCTCTTTTGCGAACAGGATAGCCACCATATTTGCTAGTCGCTTGCTGCAGCTCCACATATTTACCTTGCCATACCTTTTAAGCTTAAATAGTCTTGATCGCGAGGGTGCGAGATTGCTGAGTCCCTGTGGCTCACAGATTACTATTACACCAGATGCAGGGCCTGATGATTCCGCTCCAGGTGACGCGCTCGAGCTCAAGTGGGAGTTCGACGAGGACTCTCAACGATACTATGTTTCTTTTCCTGATGATCAGTAGTGGTGCCCAATTGGGGGTGATCGGGACCTTGTCGCATGTTGGGTTATCTTTTATTTTGGCGCCGTAGTCGGGCCATGAGTGTTTGGTTGATGTAATGTTATTTATGTACTTGATTGACGTGGCGAGTGTAAGCCAACTATGTTATCTCCCTTTTTATTATCTGTATTACATGGGATGTTGTGAAGGTTGCCTAACTTGCGACATATGTCTTCAATGCGATTATGCCTCTAAGTCGTGCCTCGACACGTGGGAGATATAGTCGCATCGAGGGTGTTAAAAGTTGGTAATCAGAGCCTTCCCCGACCTTAGGAGCCCCATTACTTGATCGTTTTTAGCGGCCGAGTTGTGTCTAGAAAAATGCTTTGAGTCATTTAGGAATTATATATCAGAGAGTTTAGGAATTCTTTTTACTTCCCAGTCTCCTCATCGCTCTGGTAAGGCATCCTGACATAGAGTTTTGACTCTTCTCTTCTCAAATTTCACTAAAAAATTTAGGATCACGCGGGTATCATGGAATCGTTCCGATGGTTTTATGACGAGAACATTGTCTTGGTGCCTCCTGTCAGGGGTTTTGTGGAAGTGTCCCGGGGAGTTGAGCTCTGAGGTGTTGTCATCATAATTTTATCATTGTAGTTCTGGAATACCTGAGTTTAGTACGCCGACATCTAAAATCTCTTTTATGCAGTTCGTTGGTGAGATAACCTCGACGCCACCCACTACTGGGGTGGGAGTTCGGGAGTATCGCCATAACTTGTATAACGGATGCTTTTCGAAGGTTGAGGTAGATGGTTTCCGAATTTTTTCTCGGTTATGTGTTGAAGGATGGATACAGCTGGATGTAGGATTTGCTAGATTTGGGTGAGATATTATGCTTCCCCTGTATCCCCAACACCTGATTGCATAACCGGAAAGGTTCGGGAGTTTCATAGGTGGGAATTCTAGTAGCTCTAGTTCTTCTTCCACGGATATTGGTTTGAGATTGGGATTTCTTACCGATTATTCGTTCTTGATCCGTACCTTGTTGATTTACTTCTCTACCTTAATTCTAAGTGGCTTCTCATTTTTTGGATATGTGACCATTTCAAGAGGAATGCATTCGTTCATTTTGTTCGGATGTGAAGACTATATGTTGCAATTTTCATTCCGTTGGATTCAGCTTCAATATTTGTCTATCAATGTGCTAATGGATGTCAACCTCTTCAGGATGGCTCCTCCAATGCGCACGACTCCGAATCCTGATCCGCCACCACCTCCACCTCCTCCGGAGGCATGGCAAGCTGTGATGGCCGCAACCAATGCAAACACACAGGTGATCATGCAAATTCTCCAAGAGCGCAATCAAGGCAACCAAAGGAACCAAGGCAACAATCAGAATCACTTCGCTACACTCAACCAGTTCCTTGCTAATGGGCCAAAGACTTTCAGCAATTGTGTTGAGGCAACCGATGCTGACGATTGGCTTGTGGATCTGTGCAAGCATTTCGAGTGCAGTAACGTCATGCCTGAGGACTTTGTCAAGTTCGCTTCCTTCCAACTCAAAGATCAAGCTGCAGAATGGTTCCAGCAGTATAAGGATTCCAGAGGTGGACGTGTTATTACCTGGGATGAATTCCGTCAAGATTTCAAAGCTCACCATATTCCTCAGAGCGTGGTTGAAAGCAAGCGTGAGGAATTCTGCAACCTGAAGCAAGGCTCTTTGTCTGTCTATGACTATAACAAGTTGTTCCAGAAGCTCGCCCGCTTTGCTAAGCAGGACGTACCTGATGGGAAGAGCATGATATACCAGTTCAGGGGTGGTCTCAGAGAAGAAATTCAGCTAGCTCTTGTTCTCTTTGAGCCCTTGAGGTACGATGAGTTCTACAACATGGCATTGAAGCAAGAGGCCGCTCAGTTGAGGTGTGATGCTTCCAAGAAGCGAGTTAGAGATGTTACTCCTTCTTCCTCTACTCAAGTGGCCAAGCAGCAGAAGTTTTGGCTTCCTCCTCCTCCGTTCCGTCAGCCGTATCAGAAGAGCAAAGGTGGCAGTGGATCTTCCCACCCACCCAACCCTGGCTTTCAGAACAAGACTTCGTCTCAACCTCCAAGATCGAGTGCTCTGTATCACCGTCTGCTTTCAGAGGTCACGTGCAACAAGTGCCAACAGAAGGGTCACTATGCCAACAAGTGTTTCAACCAGAGGCGTCTTCCTCCTCCTCCTCCTGTCAGATCGGCAAGTACAATTGTGGTCAAGCATAACCCCAAGCACGCCAAGG
The DNA here is from genome assembly GCF_002162155.2 of Triticum dicoccoides. Taxonomy (NCBI): domain Eukaryota; kingdom Viridiplantae; phylum Streptophyta; class Magnoliopsida; order Poales; family Poaceae; genus Triticum; species Triticum dicoccoides. The sequence goes on along the minus strand of NC_041390.1, from coordinate 407,180,109 downwards.
TCAACTTGATGAACGCAGCTCAGGCAGAGGACTCGTCAGATGTCATCATGGGTAACCTTCCTGTTAATGATGTTCCCGCAAAAGTTCTTTTTGACACAGGTGCATCGCATTGTTTCATCTCGAGACCGTTTTCATCTAAGCATGGTTTGGCTTTGCAAATTTTGCCTAGTCCATTAGCAGTTGTCTCTCCCGGTAGGCGCATGCATGCTAACTCCATTGCTCCAGATGTTACTATCACTTTGGGAGACTACAAGTTTCTGGCTTCTCCAACGGTTCTTGGTGACTCGGATATTGATCTTATTCTCGGAATGGATTGGCTTTTTAAGCACAAGGCTCAGCTTGATTGTGCTGCAAGGCAGATTTAATCGACTCATTCGTCTGAGGATGTAATTGTCTTTGCCGCTCGTGATGATACCATCCGTCTGTTTTCTCTCAATGAGAAGGGTGAACTGGATGCCATCTCGCAAATTCTAGTCGTTTGTGAATATCAAGACGTCTTTCCAGAAGAGCTTCCAGGAATGCCTCCGCACCGGCCAGTTGAATTTGTTATTGATCTTCATCCCGGCACGGAACCTGTTTGCAAGCGTCCTTACAAGCTCGGACCTGAGGAGTTGAAGGAGCTGAAGAAGCAACTCGATATTCAAGAGAAAATGGGTCTCATCCGGCCTAGTTCTTCTCCATGGGGTTGTGGTGTTCTTTTTGTGAAGAAGAAGGATGGAACGGACCGACTTTGTGTTGATTACCGTCCATTGAACAAGAAGACCATCAAGAACAAATACCCACTTCCCAACATCAATGAGCTATTCGAACAACTCAATGGTGCCCAAGTATCCAAGCTTGATCTCCGTATGGGTTATCATCAGATTCGAATCCGTGAACAAGATATTCCCAAGACGGCTTTCAGTACAAGCTATGGTTCATATGAATACACTGTCATGTCTTTTGGCCTCGTCAACGCTCCTCTGACGTTCTCTCGCATGATGAACTTCATCTTCAACGCCTACACCAATGACTTCGTTTTGGTCTATCTCGACGACATTCTGGTTTTCTCGAAGAACAAGGTAGATCATGCCAAGCACATGCGTTTGGTGCTCGATAAGCTCAGAGAACACAAGTTCTACGCCAAGTTCTCCAAGTGCGAATTTTGGCTCGATGAGGTTCTTTATCTTGGTCATATCATCTCTGCCAAGGGCATTGCCGTGAATCCTAAGAAGGTGTCTGCAATCGTGAATTGGGAACCTCCTCAGAACGTGAAGCAACTCCATAGCTTCCTCGGTCTCGCAAGCTACTGCCGAAGATTCGTTGAAAACTTTTCTAAGATCGTGAAGCCTCTCTCAAATCTTCTCCAGAAGCACGTCAAGTACATTTGGTCTCCGGAGTGTGACATTGCTTTCAACACTTTGAAAGAGAAATTGATCACTGCTCCAGTTCTGACTCCGCCTGATGAATCCAAGCCGTACGAGGTCTTTTGTGATGCCTCTCTCCAAGGTCTTGGCGCAGTATTGATGCAAGAGAAGAAAGTTGTTGCTTATACCTCTCGCCAGTTGAAGCCTAATGAGAAGAACTACCCCACTCATGATCTCGAGTTGGCGGCAGTTGTGCATGCTCTTTTGACTTGGAGACATCTCTTATTGGGAAGAAAAGTAGACATTTTCACTGATCACAAGAGTCTCAAGTACATCTTCACTCAGCCTAATCTCAACCTCAGGCAAACTCGATGGGTCGAAATGATTCAAGAGTATAATCCGAGTATCGAGTATACTCCAGGCAAGGCCAATGTGATTGCTGATGCATTGAGCAGAAAGGCTTATTGCAACAGTCTGATTCTCAAGCCTTATCAACCCGAGCTTTGTGAAGCTCTCCGCAAACTTAATCTGCAAGTTGTTCCTCAAGGTTTCCTTGCCAACCTTCAAGTCTCTCCTACCTTGGAAGACCAGATTCGCCAAGCCCAGCTTCTTGATGCTATGGTGAAAAAGGTGAAGATTGGGATTGCCAAGAGTCAACCCGAGTACAAGTGCTACCGCCTTGATGACAAGGATACTCTCTTCTTCGAGGATCGTATTGTTGTACCCAAAGGTGACCTTCATAAAGTGATCATGAACGAGGCTCACAATTCTCTCCTCTCCATCCACCCTGGGCATACGAAGATGTATCAGGACCTCAGGCAGGCTTATTGGTGGACTCGAATGAAGCACGAGATTGCTCAATTCGTGAATGAATGTGATGTCTGCAGAAGAGTGAAGGCAGAACACCAAAGGCCAGCTGGTCTCCTCCAACCTCTTGCCATTACAGAATGGAAGTTTGACCACGTTGAAATGGACTTCGTGACTGGGTTTCCAAAGTCCAAGCGTGGCAATGATGCTATATTCATTGTTATCGACAAACTCACCAAAGTGGCTCATTTTCTGCCTATCAAAGAGTCGATCACTGCAGCTCAATTGGCGGAACTCTATACCTCTCGGATTGTCTCTCTGCACGGTATTCCACAAGTGATCTCTTCAGACCGTGGCAGCATCTTTACCTCCAAGTTTTGGGATTCTTTCCAGAAGGCCATGGGCACCAACATCCGTTTCAGCACAGCTTTCCATCCTCAAACTAGCGGTCAAGTCGAGCGTGTCAACCAGATTCTTGAAGATATGCTCAGGTCTTGTGTGATCTCCTTCGGCATGAAGTGGGAGGATTGTCTTCCTTATGCTGAATTCTCCTACAACAACAGTTTTCAAGCAAGTTCGGGCAAGGCCCCATTTGAAATTTTGTATGGCAGGAAGTGCCGTACCCCTCTCAACTAGTCTGAAACCGGTGAACATCAGCTTTTGGGTAATGACTTAATCACAGAGGCAGAGGAAATGTGCAAAGTCATTCAAGATAACCTCAAAGCAGCCCAATCCCGCCAGAAGAGCTACTGTGATAGTAAGCACTGTGATTTGGCTTTCGAGATCGGAGATCATGTGTACCTCCGCGTCTCTCCTATGAAAGGTACTCGTCGCTTCAGTATCAAAGGGAAGCTTGCCCCCAGATACGTGGGACCTTTCAAGATTGTCAGCAAGAGAGGCGACCTCACCTATCAACTCGAGCTTCCTTCAGACTTTGCAAATGTTCATGACGTGTTCCATGTCTCTCAGCTCCAAAAGTGCTTCAAGACTCCTGACCGCAACGTCAACTTCGAGGACATTGAGCTCCAAGAAGATCTCTCCTATCGTGAGCACCCAGTTGCTATTCTTGAAGAGACTGAACGCAAGACTCGCAATAAGTCAATCAAATTTCTCAAAGTCAAGTGGTCACACCATTCCGACCGTGAAGCTACCTGGGAACGCGAGGATCACCTCCGTTCTGAGTATCCGGCGTTCTTTCAGTCCTAGATCTCAGGACGAGATCCTTTCGTAGTGGTGTAGTGTTGTAACACCCCGGATATGACTTTCCCAATTTGTACTCCAACTCTTGCCGTTTCGGGCGTTAAGTTATTTTATTTTCTCGGGTTCGGGTTTTTGTCTCCGTGTGTTGTTGTCATTGTCATACATCTCATATCATGTCATCATGTGCATTGCATTTGCATATGTGTTCATCTCATGCATTCGAGCATTTTCCCTGTTGTCCGTTTTGCGTTCCGGCGCTCCGTTCTCCTCCGGTGGTCATTTCTAGCTTTCTTTCGTGTGTGGGGATTAAACATTTCCGGATTGGACCGAGACTTGCCAAGCGGCCTTGGTTTACTATCCGTAGACCGCCTGTCAAGTTTCGTGCCATTTGGACTTCGTTTGATACTCCAACGGTTAACCGAGGGACCAAAAAGGCCTCGTGTGTGTTGTAGCCCAACACCCCTCCAATTTGGCCCAAAACCCACCATAACCTTCTCCATCATCTAGAGCGTTCGATCACGATCGCGTGGCCGAAAACCGCACCTCATTTGGACTCTCCTAGCTCCCTCTATGTATAAATAGGCATCTCCCCCAAAATCCCGGATCCATTCCCACCCTAACCTAGCTCCCCATCTCTCTGCATGCCGGACAACGTCCGGACGCGCCGGACATCGCCGCCGCCCCAACCGGGAGCTGCCACGTGGCGCCCCCGTGACCACATCCCCGCCGGCCCGCTCGGCCCGGCCGGGGCCCCCGAAGCCCGTTCGGCTCGCCCCGCCGCCTGGGAGCCACCGACCGAGCGCCGCCACCTCCATCACCGCGCCACCGCCTCCGCCTCGCTGGTGCAGCTCCGTCGCCCCGCACCGGCGACCTTCTCCGGCTGCGCCGCCCCCATCAACTCCGCCGCCTCGTCCTCCTCGTCGCCGGCGGATCCCGCGCCGACCCCGCGGCCCCGCGCCCCTCGCTGGCAAGCCCCGGCCGGCCTCTCCCTCCTACTCCGGCAAGAAGCTCCGACGAGCTCCCTGTCCACCTCGCTTCGCGTGCGCGCTCGATTTGGATCCGCCGCTACAGTAAAACCTAGGTTGACTTCGGATTTTTTTCCTAAGTCCTCAAATCTCAGATCCAGATGCTCCTGTTCATCGTGTCGTATCTCCTCATCCGTAGCTCTGATTTGGGCATATAGCATATCAAAATGTTCATCTCAGAGAGTACATCATTTCATTCCATTGCATCATTTTCATTTGAGTTCATTTTGATGCCCTAAATGCTGTTAGAAGAGTGCTACTTGAGATAATTGTCAGATCTGCTACTCCATTTAGATATTTGCCATGATATGCCCATGAGCTCTACATATGTTTTGTTAACGGTTTTGCCATCTTTCCAGAGGTGCAACCCATGTATTTTTGTGATATGTGTGGTGACTAGCACAAGCTTGCAAAGTGAGGCACTTGGTAATGCTGATTTCAGGGACTTAGCATTTCCACTAAGTCCTTGAGCTGTTTATCTCATATGGCCATATGTTCATGTTGTTTCCTAGTGATCCGTGCCTCTTTTGGGGATGATCAGTAAGGATGTTTTCTTAACATTGTAGTGCTCTATCCATCCATGTCTTTTTTTGCAATTATGGAGCACCCTAGCTTGAGTCAATCGAGCTCTACTTTTGCTACTTTGTGAATCTGGGCAGATTGTCTACTTGTTAGCGATTTTGCCGATGATGTTGTAGTTGATCCGTGCATGCTATGCTATTGTTCTTGCCATATCTAGCTTATATTTTGTGTATTCTTGATGGATGTATGCTTACCTTGTCATGACTTGCTCCGTAGTGAGTGCATCGAGCTCGTAAACATGCCTACTTGATATCTGTTTTCAGCATGCTCCAGTTTTCACTAAGTCTGGGAACTGATTATGTTTTTGCCATGTTCACATGCTTGCAATTGTATTTTCTGATCCCTTTTGGCTCAATGTCACTAAGGGACTTTTGTTAAGATCTTTGAGTAGCTCCATGCCATGCTTTACTTTGCCATGTTCAGTTCCTGTAGCATATAGTTTTCATGCTTCGAAGAGTGCTACCTGATCTGGAATTCCAGACAAGTGTTAATTTCACCAAGTCTGAAATCAGTTTGCCATATGCATTTTTGCCATGCTTGTTTGAACCTGTTAATGGATGAATTGGCCGTAGCTCAGTGTTAGACTTTTGTTGAGAATCTTGAATGCATCCCTGCCATGTATTTTGTTGTCATGTTTCAGTGCTATAGCATGTTCATCTCATTGCTTTTAGATGGCTACTTGCTGTAAATCGCAGACCGTGGTCATATTTGAATCGCTTGCCATTTCCAAACTGTAACTCCGATTCCGATGATCTTTATATCGTTTTCAAGCGATTTCATCTCACCTTTCCAGTGGCACACTTGGATTTCCATGTTGAGGCCAGGCTCATTCATTCCTTGTCAAATCTTGCATATGCATCCCGCATAGCATACCATCTTTGCATCATATTGTTTGACCCTTGCATGTGGTTGATTGTGTTCCATTTTCTTGTTTGTCTTGTTTGGGTAGAGCCGGGAGACGAGTTCGCTAACGAGGAGCCCGTTGAGTTTGCTTTCGAGGATCCAGTCAACTCTGACAACTGTGTAGGCAAGATGATCATACCCTCGAAATCACTACTATCTTTGCTTTGCTAGATGCTCGCTCTTTTGCTATGCCAATGCTACGATGCCTACCACTTGCTTTCAAGCCTACTAAATTTCCATGTCAAACCTCTAACCCACCATGTCCTAGCAAACCGTTGATTGGCTATGTTACCGCTTTGCTCAGCCCCTCTTATAGCGTTGCTAGTTGCAGGTGAAGATTGGAGACCGTTCCTTGTTGGAACATTTATTTACTTGTTGGGATATCATTATATTGCCATGTTATCTTAACGCATCTATATACTTGGTAAAGGGTGGAAGGCTCGGCCTCTCGCCTAGTGTTTTGTTCCACTCTTGCCGCCCTAGTTTCCGTCATATTGGTGTTATGTTCCCGGATTTTGCGTTCCTTACGCGGTTGGGTTATAATGGGAACCCCTTGATAGTTCGCCTTGATTAAAGCTTTTCCAGCAATGCCCAACCTTGGTTTTACAATTTGCCACCTAGCCTCTTTTTCCCTTGGGTTTCCGGAGCTCGAGGGTCATCTTATTTTAACCCCCCCGGGCCAGTGCTCCTCTTAGTGTTGGTCCACCTGTCAGCTGCCGGTGGCCACCAGGGGCAACTCTGGGCTAGCCTACCCGTACCTAAGACAATCTGAGTGTTCCCTAAGAACGAGATATGTGCAGCTCCTATCGGGATTTGTCAGCACATTCGGGCGGTGTTGCTGGTCTTGATTTAACCTGTCGAAGTGTCTTGAAGAACCGAGGTACCGAGTCTGATCGGAACGTCTCGGGAGGAGGTATATTCCCTTGTTGACCGTGAGAGCTTGTCATGGGCTAAGTTGGGACTCCCCTGCAGGGATTTGACCTTTCGAAAGCCGTGCCCGTGGTTATGGACAGATGGGAATTTGTTAATGTCCGGTTGTAGATAACTTGAACCTTAACTTAACTAAAATGTATCAACTGAGTGTGTTACCGTGATGGCCTCTTCTCGGCGGAGTCCGGGAGGTGGACACGGTGTTGGAGTAATGTTTGCGCAAGTTGCTCTGTAGTTTCTCGCTCGCACTTTGCCTCCTCTTCTCGCTCTCTTTTGCGAACAGGATAGCCACCATATTTGCTAGTCGCTTGCTGCAGCTCCACATATTTACCTTGCCATACCTTTTAAGCTTAAATAGTATTGATCGCGAGGGTGCGAGATTGCTGAGTCCCTGTAGCTCACAGATTACTATTACACCAGATGCAGGGCCTGATGATTCCGCTCCAGGTGACGCGCTCGAGCTCAAGTGGGAGTTCGACGAGGACTCTCAACGATACTATGTTTCTTTTCCTGATGATCAGTAGTGGTGCCCAGTTGGGGGTGATCGGGACCGTGTCGCATGTTGGGTTATCTTTTATTTTGGCACCGTAGTCGGGCCATGAGTGTTTGGTTGATGTAATGTTATTTATGTACTTGATTGACATGGCGAGTGTAAACCAACTATGTTATCTCCCTTTTTATTATCTGTATTACATGGGATGTTGTGAAGGTTGCCTAACTTGCAACATATGCCTTCAATGCGATTATGCCTCTAAGTCGTGCCTCGACACGTGGGAGATATAGTCGCATCGAGGGTGTTAAACCCCACCAGGCTAGTAAAACTCGCTTATCCCGCAAGCGTTGTAATTGATGGCGCGGTTGGGTTACCCACGTCCGTATTGATGGGAATCCCGTAATAAGGGGACACGATCTCTGCTTCGACAAGACGTGCCAAGGAAACCGCCTCGCGAAACACGCTGAGGTTGGTTGTGAAAAACGATTCGAATGGTGACCTGGGTGTGGTGTGATGTCACACTGCGGAATGCGTCGGGAGAGTAGATTTGTGAAAATATTATTCTCTCTACGGTTGTATGTGGAACTTGTTTTGCAAAGCCGGACACGATCCTCGTGTTCAAAATCTTCTATGAAGTATTCGGAGGAGGAACGCGCCTTGCAATGCCGAAGACAATCTGCACGCCGGACTCATCGTCATTGAAGCCTGGTTTAGGGGCTACTGAGGGAGTCCTGGATTAGGGGGTATCCGGACAGCCGGACTATATCCTTTGTCTGGACTGTTGGACTATGAAGATATAAGATTGAAGACTTTGTCCCGTGTCTGGATGGGACTCTCCTTGGTGTGGAAGGCAAGCTTGGCAATATGGATATGTAGATCTCCTTCCTTGTAACCGACTATGTGTAACCCTAGCCCCCTCCGGTGTCTATATACACCAGAGAGTTTAGTCCATAACAACAACAATCATACCATAGGCTAGCTTCAAGGGTTTAGCCTCTTCGATCTCGTGGTAGATCAACTCTTGTACTACTCATATTATCAAGAACAATCAAGCAGGACGTAGGGTATTACCTCTATCAAGAGGGCCCGAACCTGGGTAAACATCGTGTCCCCTGCCTCCTGTTACCATCTGCCTAGACGCACAGTTCAGGACCCCCTACCCGAGATCCGACGGTTTTGATACCGACACACAGCGTGCGAGACGAATGGCTTGCACACCACCTCGGCCAAGAAGGATCTAAATCCATGATAGCCCTCACTGCTCTGATGACCCGCTTTTGTGCAGGAGAAGATAGATGGCTCGCTCATAGAAGCAATAGCGCCAGCAACCAGGGCACCTCCGAAATCCGAGACGGAAACGGAAAGACACAAGGAAGCAAAAAGAATAGTCACAATGACAATGAAAGATCAGGCGACACAGCGGTCAACGCCGGATTCAGCAACCCCAAGCCCGGTCAGCGGAAGAAGCCATTCAAGGCGAATCGAGACGAACCATCCAACCTGGACAGGATATTGGACCGACCCTGCCAGATTCATGGCCACCCTGACAAACCAGCTAATCATACCAACAGAAACTGCTGGGTCTTTAAACAGGCCCGCAAGCTCAACGCCGAACACAGGGGGAGGAGGCTGCTAAGCGACAAGGATAACGGAAAGGTTTACCAATGAAACACCGGGGGTCAGAAGCAGTCTCCACCCGAGGATCAACTACTCCTAGAACGGAAATAGCAACCTGGGTTCCGCCGCCCACTCCGTACACCTACAAAGTTTGTACCGCGCATACATCATTACGCACTCAAGATACCATGGGCATTGGCAGCCTGCAAGCACTCCAGTAACTTTTTTTATTATTATTTATTTTCTTTTTATTTCTTCCTTCGCTATCCTTTAAAAAACAGGTGACGAACAGGATAAACATCGGAAACTGGCTCTATCAGAGTCCGGATCCGTACACTCACCTAAGGGGCTATTTCAATCAAGAATCCCCCCACCGAGGATTGGCGGCACAGACGTGGGACAGGAGGTCCAAAATAACTTTTTGTAGACCGCACTCTCTATTTCTCGAGCCTGTACTATGCATGTTCCTCCGCCTCCAACCCCGAGCATGTCAAATATTCTGATCACAACATGAACTTCCCGAGTAACGCGCCTGACCTTCCCCGAGTACTAGGTTGAACTTCAGCTAAAAAGTGTCCAAATGGGGCTTGCGATATACTGTTGGATAGCTATGGACATCAGTATCATGACCCAACTTAAATTTTTGGCAAAATGTAATCGGTTTAAGAGCAGTTTTGAAAACTGTTTTTGTTCATACAAAAAACGTGAATTGTATTTTTGATCGCATTTTTAAACCGTTTATCGGAATGAGGCAAATATGGCGTTGGAAAGCTGCTGCAAAACCGCTCCTTTCACATGTTGAAAGTTTTCTCTAATTCCCTACGGTTAAAGAGTAATTCGGAAAATTGTAAAATTTCGCAAACCGAACACCCGAGTTCGTATTTTCGATGCCATTTCTAAACGGCTAATCCAATTGAGGCAAATAATATGGCGTTGGAAAGCTTATGAAATTGTGCTACTTTTTTATGTTAAAAGTTGTTTCTAATTTACAATTCTTTAAAACTAATTTAGAAAACGGTACAAATTCCACCGAGTTCGTATTTTCGAGCTAATTTTTTAACTGTACGTCCAAATGCAGCAAATGATATGGCGTTGGAAAGCTTGAAGAAATGCGAATTTTTTTGTATATATTGTTTCTCCTAATTCATTACGGTTTTATGTCAGTTTTGAAAATGGTTAAAAATGTATTTTTGCCGTAATTTCTACAAACTTTATCGGAATGAGGCAAATAATATACCGCTGAAAAACTACGGAAAATGTGAAACTTTTTCGTGTTGATGGTTTTCTATATCTTGGCCCTTTTCAAGTAATTTCGAAAATGATGAGATCATTCGTTCTGCCTTTATCGCGAAACAGATTCTTCGAAAATGCACCGCGTGAAGAACCTGGACTTCTCGGCGCGTGTACCTGAACTTCACTCTGTTTTTCACGTGATTTTTTTGCTCGTAGCTCTCCATCCTCTACTCGTAGCTCTCCATGCACTCACCGAAATTGAGCAAGTGATATACCAGTGGAAAGCTGCTGTAAGCACACAACTTTCCCGTGTTGATCGTTTTTTCATACTCGTGATGATTTTAAAAGTTTTTCATCTGAAATTCATTCAGCGTAGTAGTTGAACTTCCTGTTGTTTCATGTTGAACTTCTGTGACATACTTTTGTTTGTAATTATCTCATTCATTCGTCAGTGTTACACAAATAATATTCCTTTTGTACAAATCTCTCTCATAAATATATCTTTTAATTTTCTCCAACTGAGGACTTGAACTTATAACAACAACAAAATTGGATCTTGCCTTTTTATTCATTTTTCTCATGTTAAACACACCATGTAGTACAAGAACTTTTTCCATTTTTATAATTTGATTTTTTTTTATTTTCTTTTTTGAAATCAAATTGCTCCCAAATAATAATTGAACTTTTTTCTGGATTGAGAGAATTATTTTAAAAGGAAAAAATAATTTCTTTTTTGTGTTTATGAACATGGAAATACAAGGTGAACCTCTCTCACAAGAATTTTTGAACTTCCCCGGATAAAGCACTTGAACTTCTTTCAACAAACCTTTTAAGCTTTTATTTTTCTATACTTTATTTTCACCTGAAATGCATTCTTTGTAGTACTTGAACTTCTCATTGTTTTCACTATGAACTTCTGTCGCATGTTTGTGTATACGTCGAATTACATGCAATTGAAGGTGGGACGTCATTTTTTGCCATATTAAAATATGTAATTGGAAGGTCGGGTGTCCCGCAATATAAATTGTGAACCATGCACGGAGGAGCACGTGAACTTCTTGCAACAAACCTTTTAAGCTCTTTGTTTTCTATTATTATATTCTTATCTGAAACGCATTCCGTGTAGTAGTTGAATTTCTCGCTGTTTTCACCTTGAACTTCGGTCACGTATTTTTGTTCAATCTTTCTCACAAGAATTTTTGAACTTTCTTGGGCCGAGCACTTGAGCTTCTAGAAACAAAACTTTTAGCCTTTGCTTTTTCATTCTTTTTGTTCATACAAAATGCACACCGTGTAGTACATCAACTTCTGGCAGTTATCAAACTGAACTTCTGTCGATTACGCAAAAATATCGAAGTTTTTTTATAGATATTGAACCACTCTACCTTTTTTATTTGGACTTCATTATGTACTTTTAAAAATGTGAAAATTGGAGGTTTTTTAGAAACGTTGAACTTCTTCGTTATTTGAAATTGAACTTATTGGTTTTATTCTTTAGTAACCGAAAAAAACTGAGTTTTTCAAATAAACATCAAACTGCTCTACTTTTTCCAATTAAACTTCTTGGTTTTATTCAATAGTAATGTGAAAACCTGAGGGTTTTTTTATATAAATTGAAATACTCTATTTTTCGAAATTGAACTTCTTTGTTTTAATCTTTAGCATTGTGGAAAATCTGAGTTTATATAAACATCAAACAACTTCATTTTATTAATTAGGACTTATTGGTGTTATTCATTAGTAACGGGAAAAGTCCCAGTTTGGTAATAAATATCAAACTGCTACAATATTTAAATTTGAACTTCTAGGTCTTTTGTTAATAGGAGACAAATTTATTTTTATAAAAAAAATCGAACTACTCTTCTTTTAATTTGATCTTCTTGTTATTGTAATAAACATTGAAATTCTCCATTATTTAAATTTGAACCTCTAGGTTTTTTGTCGAAACAAGGAAAATCCATTTTTCATAAATTTTGAGCTGCTCTATTTTTTAATTTGGCCTTCTTGGGTTATCTTTTGTAACGAGGAAAAAATTAATTTAATAATAAATATCAAACCCCTTCGTTATTTAACTTTGAACTTCTAGTTATTTTGTCCGAGCTTCTAGGGGTCTTGCTAGAAATGGAGAAATCTGTTTTTCTATTAAAAAATTGAACTGCTATATTATTTCAATTTGACCTTCTTGGTTACATTGGAAGCTGATATATCCACTATGGAAAAAACATCAGCCAAATTGACCACACAACATGTCCATATTGCAAGGATGAACTATAGCTATATGAAAGTAAACATAGAAAGATACAATCAAACTGTTGTGCATGGTACACTAAAAATGAAATCTAAACTTGCTGCACTTTGCAGAAAAGCAACAGCCTCATTGATGGAGCAACCTGTAGACCATACAGGGTTACTAAGTAAACACCCGGTAGTACCCAGCTAGCCGACAATCCATCTTTGCTTAATTGGTTCATCAACACATTTAGCTGGTTGGCCTACTTTTTTTACTGCAACCAAATTGATTCATGAACAATTGTCCAACTGTTTTTCAATGCACAAAAACTTGTCCATGAATACATTGGCCTGCTGAAAATCAACATTTTGAACTGCAGTCAAACTGCAGCCTTTACTACTTACTGCACAAAATGGTGCTCTACAAAACCAAAGGAAATAGTCATTCAAACATGGATCAGAAATGCCCAAATTACAATGTCCGAATTACAATGCCCGAATACAATCAAACACTCATACTAATTACTAATTACAATGCTCAAATGCTGCACAATCTTCGCGAAGGTCAGGTTCAGAAAAATGATTCTCATGCACATTTACATTGAACAACTAGCATGCCCAAAATAGGAATGAACATATTGTACATCTATCAGATCAATCATGGATCAGTGAAACTCATGTGCACTGAAGTATCACCAAACGAAAAATAGTTAGAAAAAACCAAAACGTTAACCTCCTGTGAATGTTCCAGAGGCCGGTGAAATTAGGGAAATCATCCAGCGGGAGGAGAACAACCCTTCCAACGGGGGAGAGGGTGGACTGCCGAGCATCAACGCAGCGAGGCAACACCCTTCGGGTGATTGGGTGCGGTAGGGGGATGGTGGTCGGACGCAGCGGCCGTAGGAGGCGATGGGGCAGGGGCGCATCTGCCGGAGGTAGAGAAGGAGAAGAGGATGGCAGAGGGAGGGAGGAGGCTCACCGGAGGGAAGGAGTGTGGCATCTGCGTCGGCATAAAGCGGAGGACTGTGGGGGAAGATGACCCGGGACTGACGACAGGTTGATGGTGCTCAGAGATCCGCGGCGGTGGCGATTGGGGCACAGAGCCAAGTGCGGTGGCGGGATCCCGAAGGGGGGAGGTGGGGGCGCCCGTTCGCTGGGAGTTTGGTGGCTGAGGCAGCACTGGATGGATGACGGCGGCGACCACTTCGGGTGGATGTCACCGGCGGCAAGCTAGGTCGATGGAGGTCGCGCGGGGCCGGCGGGGAGGGGTAGTGCGGGGACGGGCGACGAGGGGCCGGCCGGA
>NC_041390.1:407128865-407166111 GCF_002162155.2 Triticum dicoccoides | reverse complement strand
GAAGGGCAGCGTGGAGGGGTAGTGCGGGGACGGGCGACGAGGGGCCGACGGGAAGGGGCGGCGCGGAGGGGCAGCGCGGGGCCGGCGGGAAGGAGCGGCGCGGAGGGGTAGCACGGGGCCGGCGAGATGGACCGGCGCGGAGGGGTGGCGCTGGGCCGGCGGAGAAGGGTGGCGCGGGGCCGGCAGGAGGGGCGGCGCGAGGGCTGATCCGGGGATGGTGGAGGGCGTCGTCACGGGGATGAGAAGGTCGTGGGTGATGGAATGGGCCGTTCGGGACGTCCAGAACGGGTGGGTAGATTGCTCTGTTTTTTCTCTATTCGGATCTCAGTAACATCCCATCGCTTCTATATAGACCAGCGTGATCCAAATAAATTCTGATCCCAGGATCAGAATAGTGCTACTATATATATATAGGTCTCTTCTTTTGTACTCTCAAGAGTATGTACTCCCACTCACAATGGATAAGGTTTAAAGGTGTGGACGTACTAATTAGTAAAAAAGACTAAAAAAATTAGTTTGTATGCGTAGCTACTCCCCAAAAAGATGGAACGGTGCATGCTAATCCATTTATCTAATCTGGTTGTTACTTGTTTGACGGGTCTATACTACTCTGATCCTATTGTACTGAGTATTATACTTTTTTTATTTCTGTAGATATGGGAGTATATGCTTCTGTCGTGAGATAGTATATACTCTATTTTTATACAAGATAGTTTATACTACATTTTTTTAAGAAGTATATGCTTCTGTTTTATGAAAGTGCATATACCTGATCTTTTTTGAGGAAGTATATACTACATGTTGTGAGTAAGTGTGTGCAGCTTCATTTGTGAGGAAGTATATACTTAATATCTTATGGGAGAGTATGCAACACATCTTTTCTGAGGGAGTATATACTTTTTTTCTAAAGAAGTATATACTACATCATCTGTGAGGAAATATATGTCTTCATTATACAAGAGAGTATATATTGCAAAATTGTGATTGAGTATATATGTTATTTTTGTATCTGAGAGTATATACCACATTATTTATCAATTATATACTTTTTTATCAAAGAGTATATACTGTGTTATCAAGAAAAAGAAAAATTAGTATGGTAAGCTCGCATAAGAATTTATTCACCAAACAAGAGTATATGTATACACGTAAGAAGAAGTATGCACATGTTTGATCACTGGTAACAAAAATGGCTTGTTTGCAAAAGTGCAAAGAAACCTGCTATAGTCATTCCATTCATACAGTACATGATAAAGCATTCATGTATATGCATCAGCGGTGGCTATGTGAACACGTTCAAGTTTGCGTCACGACATGTGCTTGATTACAGGAGGTCAGACCGCCATCGGCCGCTATCATCTTTGCGCTGCACCCTTGGCCATCGATGCTACTGCTCTGTAGATATAACATTGATCACTTCCACAGGTCACAAAAAATGGCAAAAGGAAACCGCTTGCAGAAATCATGTAGGATAGATACAAAAAACAATTACTTCAGGTCAACACCTAGAGGATGGTCGGTGACCAAGAACATCATGTGTACCGTGGCCTCCGCCCTCCACCACTTATCCACAAGAAATACTGTTTGTTGTTGGGAAGATGGAGAAGTTGTCGTCAGAATGAAAGCTGGACCCCAACTGATAACACATGAACGTACCTCTGGAATAAAATGGATCATGCTCCTTTTGTATTACATCGGATCCTCTTTTGTGTTTCTCAAAAGATCTGCAGCATATTGAGTACTAATTCTCAAAAGACTGGATCCAATCAATGAGAGGATGAACAACTACCAATGGAGGCTGCTGCCGAGCGAGCTCCTTCTCTTGGAGGGTGATGTAGTCCGCCGCAGTCGGTGTCATGCCAGCCGTCGCTGTTGTCGCCGCAGCCGTGCTAGCCGTCGCCGCTGCCGCCGCATGCCACAAATGAGATGACAGGATAGATGGATAAGGACTCAAATTGATAGGATGGTCCAACGATGCATATAAAGCACCTAGAAAATTGAAGCAATGAGTTTGGTCGTTTCGGCTGAATTTTTCCCACGTAATAAAGGAGACACACGGGCATGGGAGTATGTACTCCTAGGAGTACTAACCCATTTTCCTATATATATATATATATATATATATATATATATTTAGTAATACGTTGAACTTGCCTGTGAACTCGGTTGAAGTTTCGCCAACATTGCCCGAACGGAGCTTGCGATATACCGTTGGAAAGCTATGGACACCAATATCATGACCCAACTTAAATTTTTGGCAAAATATAGGCAGTTTAAGAGCAGTTTTGAAAACCGTTTTTTCTTCGCACAAAAAATATGAATCGTATTTTTGATCGCATTTCTAAACCGTTTATCGGAATGAGGCATATAATATGGCGTTGGAAAGCTGCTGCAAAACCGCTCCTTCCATATGTTGAAAGTTTTTAATAATTCCCTATGGTTAAAGAGTAATTTGAAAAAAACATAAAATGTCATAAACCGAACAGCTGAGTTCGTTTTTTCGATGTCATTTCTAAACGGCTAATCCAATGGAGGCATATGATATGGCGTTGGAAAGCTTATGAAAATGCGCTACTTTTTCATCTGGAAAGTTTTTGCTAATTTTGAATGGTTTAAGAGTAATTTAGAAAATGGTCCAAGTCCTACTGAGTTTGTATTTTGAGCTATTTTTTTAACCGTGCATCCGAATGCAGCAAATGATATGGCGTTGGAAAGCTTGAACAAATGCGAAACTTTTTGGTATGTATTGTTTCTCCCAATTCTTTACGGTTTTAAGTCAGTTTAGAAAATGGAGAAAAAAAGTATTTTCACCGTAATTTCTACAAACTTTATCGGAATTGGGCAAATAATATACCGTTGAAAAGCTACGGAAAATGCGAAACTTTTTCATGTTGATGGTTTTCTATGATTCTAAGCCATTTTCAAGTAATTTCGGAAATGGCAGGATCATGCGTTCTGCCTCTATCGCGAAACAAATTCTTCAAAAATGCACCGCGTGAAGAACCTGAACTTCTCGGTGCGTGTACCTGAAGTTCACTCTGTTTTTCACGTGATTTTTTTGCTCGTAGATCTTCATCCACTGCTCGTAGCTCTCCATCTCACTCACGGGAATTGAGCGGGTGATATACCGATGGAAAGCTGCTGTAAACACGCAACTTTCCCGTGTTGATCATTTTTTCATACTCGCGACGATTTTGAAAGTTTTTCATCTGAAATTCGTTCAGTGTAGTAGGTGAACTTCCTGCTGTTTTCACGTTGAACTTCTGTAACGTATTTTCGTTTGCAGTAGTTGAACTTTTGTGTTGTTTTCACCTCTATCACAAGAATTTTTGAACTTTCTCCGGCCAAGCACTTGAACTTCTAGCAAGAAAACTTTAGGCTTTGCATTTTCATTCTTTTTTAATAGAAAATGCACACCGTGTACTACGTGAACTTCTGGCAGTTATTGATCTGAACTTCTGAGATCACGCGTTCTGCCTTCATCGAAATAACAGTCTTCGAAAAAGCACTTCGTGAAGAGATTGAACTTCTGGATCAGTTCTTTTTGAACTTCACTCTATTTTTCACGTGTTATTTTTTACCCGTAACTCCCCAACCACTTACCAGAATTGAGCAAATGATATATCAATGAAAAGCTATTGAAAACACGCAACTTTCCCGCGTTTATCATTTTTTCATACTTGTGACGGTTCAAAATTATTTTTTCATTACACAAAAACGTGTTTTAATTGGTATACATGAAATTTTTAAACTGTACATCAGAATGTAACATATAATATACCGTTGGAAAGCTTATGAATAGGAGCATCTTTTTCATATAGACACACGTTACAATTTTTTGTCGTTTGAGAGTAGTTTTAAAAATGGAAAAAACTACGTCGTTTTTTGCCTGTTTTTTTACATGTAATTGAAGGTTGGACGTCCCGCACTAGAGATCTTGAACTTCACCAGGAGGAGCACATGAACTTCTTGCAACAAACTTTCTAAGATTTTTATTTTCTATTCTTATATTCCTATCTAAAATGCATTTCCTGTACTAGTTGAACTTCCCATTGTTTTCACCTTGAACTTCTGTCACGTATTTTTGTTCAACCTCTCTCACATGAATTTTTGAACTTTCTCAGGCCGAGCACTTGAACTTCTAGTAACAAAACTTTTGGCCTTTGCGTTTTCATTCTTTCTTTTCATACAATGCACACCGTATAGTATGTGAACTTTTGGCAGTTATCAAACCAAACTTCTCTCGGTTACGTGAAAATATCTAAGTTTTTTATAAACATTGAACCACTCCGCCTTTTTTACTTGAACTTCATTTGTGTATTTTAAGAAATGTGAAAATTGGAGGTTTTTTGGAAACATCAAACTTCTTCATTGTTTGAAATTGAACTTATTGGTTTTATTCTTTAGTAAATATAAAAATCAGATTTTTTTCAAATAAGTATCAAACTGCTCCGCTTTTTCCAATTGAACTTCTTGGTTTTATTCTTAGTAATGTGAAAATCTGAGTTTTTTATATACATTGAACTACTCTGTTTTTTTGAAATTGAATTTCTTGGTTTTAATCTTTAGCATTGGGGAAAATCTGAGTTTTTATAGACATCAAACAACTTCATATTTTTTAATTTTTGGACTTCTTGGTGTTATTCGTTAGTAACGGGGAAAGTGCTAGTTATATAATAAATATCGAACCGCTCAATTATTCAAAGTTGAACTTCTAGGTCTTATTTTTAAAAGAAGGAAAAATCTGTTTCTTATAAACTTTTTGAATTGCTTGGCTTTTTGTTACAAATATTTGAATGGCTCTATTATGTTACTTTCAAATTTTTTGGTCATCATTTTCCAATCACGAAGAAATCAGTGAGAATTTTTCTTTTGTACACACATAACATTTTTTTCGAACTCTCCATTTTATTAAATTTCAACTTCGAGAGTTAACATTTTCTAGGTGACGCTTGTTTTTTCTTGGTATACGAACATCGAACAACTCTCTTATTTTAATTTGAACTTCTTTGATTTATTTTTTAGTAATTGAAGAAATCCAAGTTTTGTAATAAACATCTAACCGGTCCACTATTTAAATTTGAACTTCTTGGATTTTTTACCTTCTTGGTTATTTAAATTTGAACTTCTATGTTTTGTTAGAAATTGGGAAACCGGAAGGAGGGAGTAGCTTTGAATAGCATTTGTATAGTAAATCGGGGCAAGACCCTCTCTTTGTGTGGTGTGAATAGTTTTACTTTTTCATTTTCTTTTTGGTTGAGGGAAGTGTGAATTGATTTGGTACGTACAAGTACAATATTACTACACGTTAGGCTTGTCCCTAAAATTCAACCCGCGTCTTGTTATATCCCGAAAATTCAGATATCGTGCTCCCAAAACAGGCGCCTTCACAACCCGCACCTTGCTATCCCGAAATTACAACGCGCGTGAAAACTCCCTCCAGCTGCCAAATCCCGACACGCGAAATCACCCTTCTAACCCTGAGCCGAAAGGGCCTCTAGTTCAAATCGGTGTGGGGAACTTTTGTAACACACCCTACATTTTGGACAAGCGCGTTCCTAAGTCATGCTTCACCCCCTCCCATCGCCCTCTTTTCACCATTCGAAATCCCAGGCCGCCATAACCTCTCCGCTCCAGCCGCGAAACCCCACCCTCCTCCGTCCGCACGTCAACACTGCCCAGCAGGAGCCTCTTCCCCGACGATGTCGTCCATCGCAATAGCTCGACGTCCCTCGTCCACCTCTCCGGATGAGGATCCTTCGTCCATCTCGCCGTCCCGCCGGTTCAGCCGCCCCGTCCTCCACCTCCAAGGAGCTGCTCCGACGATCGCCTCGTCTATCGCGGCTGCTCCATCCCCACAGCGCCGCCTTAACCTGCTCCACCGGAACCGCATCATCCTCACCGACTCCTTGAACGAAGCCGAGGCCTACTCGGCGCCACCAAAGAGGTTGTACACTCATCGCATCGCACCTTCTCCTTAACTCGACCTCCCGGCGCCAACAGTGCTCCATTCCGCACCCCCATGGAGCGGCTATCTTGAAGCCGGCGCCGTGGGCGACATCACCACGGTGACTCTCCCCCAGTGCGAGGCCCTTCGGCGGCGGCGTCCATACCAGCCAGATCTGTTGCTGCTGCTCCAGTTCTCGCTCGATCGCTCGCTTGCCCAGCTGCTGCTGCTGCTCTCCCCCTCGCTCCTGCTGCTGCTCTACTCCGATTAAGCCACACTTCAGTCGACTGAATTCACTTTTTGTTCAGTCGATTTTCAGGGGTTGGGGGCTCGCCGGAGTTAAGGAAGAACAATCAGCAACAGGGACGGGGGCTCGCCGGAGAGGTACCCCACTATCTATCTTAGGGTTCATGGTGGGGAGGGGGCCGGGGGTCTAGAGGGATGGCCGGGGCGGCGGTGGCGAGTTGTTTCAGGGCGGCGAGGCGGCGCTAGGGCCGACGGTTTGGCCGGTGGTGGCTGGCGGATCAGGGGGGGTGCAGGTTGAAGATTAACTGCAGGCCCTCCCTAAACTACATGTCAAGTGCCTCTCTGCTACGATTGCGTTCAGTTTCGACAGTAGCATTCAGATTCCACGGTAAATTTCAGTTTTGATAGTTAAGTTCAGAGTCAACAATTTTTACCTCATCTGTTGTAGTCAGGTGGTTTTTGGTGATGTTAATTTTACATCCATTTTACATCATCTATTGGATATGCTATTAGAATCCCACTTGAGATTGACGATGTATATCTTGTGCTGCTTCAGCCTTGACGTCTTACGGCTCACCGGAGCTGCTCCAATGACAGAACGATCCATCACAATAGAGCAGTGCCTTGGATACCGTCTACAGATTCCTCAGATCTTCCTCCACACCTCCGACATCCACCTCTGCCTCAACTGCTTTAGCGACCAACCCAATGATGCTGAGGTCGACAAGGCTACGGCAAAGAGGTTGTACACTTGTTGCATCACTTATTACTATACATTCACGTCGATCCATTAGGGATATTTTGGTTCAACGGAAAAACATCGATCCACTGGTTGTTACCATCACTCTAAATTTCTGCATGCTCTCCTTACATAATCTCACCATATTTTTTTCGTATGCATGTCAGATATTGTACACAGTCATGCTGAACATGTAGAGAAAAAGAGAAGAGTTTTGCGCGGCAATACAATGTCATGCAGACATCGCTCCATGGTGGGTTCAATGGAAAAAAATCCCCACCCCTCTCGAGATTGTAATCCAGAGGAAGATATCTGTTCTGAGGCGGATTCGTACGCCGCTGACCACTCCTAATTACCCCCCAAGTTGTTTGCTCTACCTTGGCATGATGATGTTAGTCATATCATGCATATGTTGCCTTGCAGTGCCTACTTTTGACATCATATATGTCATCTGCTTAGTTTAGACATGTTCTCTAATGCCACCTATTTAGTTTCTATATCATATATGGGAATTATGCAGTCTCATGTCTTTTAGCCAGCCATAATATATGTGAAATGTGCAATGCCATCCTGTTTAACCAGGCATCATATATTTGAATGATATGTTACCCATCCTTTTCTTCATTACATTTCCAATTGTCGATAATGTTTGTACATTAAACTACTCTTCGTGTGAATCAGCCATTTCGGTGGGAGATGGAAAAATCTGGAGTGAAAACAAGGCCTTCAGAGCAGACAGTGCTACCTGTCGAAGCAGATCTCTTGTTGGGTCTCGATAGCTCCTCAGAGATGGATTCAGAGACAGATGACCAGTCCTATTCCCCCACTGAGTTGTATGCTCTAACTTGGCACGGTTATACTGCTCATATCATGCATACGGTGTCTTGCATTGCATAGTTTAGACATCATATACACAATATACAACACCATGTTCTTAGTTCAGACATCATATCGAATGCCCTCTATTTAGCATATAAATCACATATGTGAATTAAATGATGCGATCCTGATTACTTAGATAACATGTAGGTGAATTATGTCATGTGATCCTGTTTAGTTATTCATCATATCTTTGAATTATGTTATGCTATGCTATCCAGTTTAGATAGACATCATATATGTGAAATTATGTCATGCTATCCGTTTTAGTTAAACAATATACATGTCAACTATTTCATGCCCTCTTTTTTTCCACACTATCTATTGCATCTGTCTCTCATACAATGTCTGTACATTCAACTATGTTTCCTGTTTATCATCCATTTGAATTGGAGCGGGTGATGCCAGTATCTAGCCGACTAAAAACACTGTCTTCAAATAAAACAGTGCTACCTCTTGGTGGAGATAGCACCCCGGTTGTACATGCACAAGAACCAGCCCTACCACACATAACCCAAACTCTCGCAGATTGTACCCCTACTACGATGGACGGAGAACCAGCTTCACCCAATCTAACCCCAACCCCAGCCGATAGTAACCCAGTTCCTGTTGACACAGCACCTTCTCCACCATAGAGCTCCCAAACAAGAGAAGTTAGTAAGGCAACTCCAGTGCCCAAAGGTCCAGTACTATCACGGCGAACCCCAACTCCACCAGTTAGTACGCCTATTCTTGTGGAGGAAGCACAACCAGCTAGTCGTAGTTTAGCATCTATCGCATTTGATGTTGTTAAATCGTATGTGTGTATCTTCCCATCTTGAAAATATTATACTGAAGATGAAGGAAAATGCCAGTTACAGGTGTTTGTCAAGGAGTTATGTGTAAGTAATGTTATTCATGGCAATTACTTTGCTTCGTCCCATACATCCTACCTCCATGATGGTTATAATACAGGAAATTTTTCCCATTTTTCTCTATAGAGAAGGACCGATTTGGAAACTCAGGATGAGGTAACCTGTGCTAATACCTCTGCTATCTTCAAGAATGCTTGGTGGAAGTATCGAAATTACCTGAAGAAAACGTACTTCACTGGCAAAGGAACTCATCAAATTCCCTTATGTTCTCCTGAGACACATTTACTGGACGATGACTGGGAACGCCTTGTTCTGTACTGGTCCTGAACCAAGAATGTGGTAAGGTCTATGAGCTGATTTTCTATTTTTTAGTATTATATTCTTGCGTCTTATTGTACTCTGTTCATGTAGAACAAGTGCCTAAACCTGAAGAACAATTGTTCTAATTTAAGATTCCATTGCTACCATAGGACATAAATATATGTTTGTTTGATGCTTTTATTATGTACTAGTACTTGGCAATAGAAGACTTGGTAGTTTAATCCTGTCCACCTTACTAATGAACTGGTTCACCGAAATGAGTTTCATATACTAGTACATGCTAAACTTGTTATGTGTCTACTTGTTTCTTCTTTTAGAATGCTGACAAAATATTAGGGAAGAGTGCCTTATTAAGCAACGGTAAAGGAAGTAATGCAGATAAGGTTCAGGATAGTGACACATCCTGTCTTGGTTTAGTGTTGGAGTTACTGTCCACTACCGCTTGCACAAGCTATTCAAACTCACTGTCTGAATCAGTTCGGTTTCTTGAGTCTCAACTACAAGCTAAAAGACATCGATTAGCTGTGCTGCGACAAGAAGCAGAAGGACTGCGGAAGTCCCTGGAGCATTCAGATGCATACTTTCTGGTGCAATAGCAAGCGTTGGAGGATTTTAGCGCGAAACAGGACAAAGCTAATCAGCTTGCTAAGCTTATTGCCAGCATGGTGGATACCCAGGATAACATTTCTTGAGCTCTTCTGAAGTTGTTTCAGTTATGCTCTTGTTTTGCTGCCGCGTTTATTTGCACTGATGGCCAATTTTGACGGCCAGTGTATGTGATATGCTGCTTTGTTCCCTATATTTGCACTGGTGGCGAACTTTGATGCCAAGTGGATGTAATATGTGTAATAGCCGTGATAGCCTAGCATTAGTTGCTTGCTTATTTATTACCTTGTTGTCTTGTTTATTTGTTTGCTTGTAGTCACTGCAGTTCTTTTTCCACGGTTAACTAGTGGCTGCAATAACCTATTTTTTAAAACTAGGCCACAATAACCATGGGCTAATATTTACTGTAGTGACACTGGGCCTCCCATGGGCCGTAGAAACAGTGGGCCTTCTACGGGCCGTAGAAATAGTAGGCCTTCTACAGGCCGTAGAAACAATGGGCCTTCTACGGGCCATATCATCAATGGGCCTTATACGGGCCGTATGATCGATTGGCCAAACATGGGCCAATAACATGCCGCATTATGGCCGTAAACGGGCTAGCGTTGGAATCGTCCATTCATGGGCCGACCGTAACAGGCCATCGTTAATAGGCCGTATTTGATGACGCTATGAAAATGGCCCAACGTATTAACGGACAACAAACGGGCCGACTGTAACCACGGGTTGAATTTGGCCCACAAGAAGAAAATGACAGTAACAGGCCATAAGTAAACGAATGCTGGAAATGAGCCCAAGAATAAATGGGCTCTGAGAAGGCCGAAAGATAACATGGGCTGGAAACGGCCCAACGGAATAACGGGCCGTTAATGGGTATAAAGTGATACACTGTTCATTATGGGCCAGTTTCACCACGGGCCGTTAATGGGTGTAAAGTGATACACTGTTCATTACGGGCCAGTTTCACCACGGGTCGTTAATAGGCCAAGAGTTACATAGGGCCGAAAGATGTCATGGGCCATACATGCGCCAGAAGTGAAAACGGGCTGGAATCATATTGGATGGCCCAGATGACGCTACCGGGCCAAATTCGGATAGGGCGTAACAGGCCTTGGGTTAGCGGGCTGTAAATGGGCTATATGCAAACATGCCGTTAACAGGCTTTCTGTGGGCCGGCCCGCCACCTTTTGACCAAGTCAAACGGGCCGGCCTTTTCACAGGAATGGGCCTCTGTTGGGTCGTGCCACGTGTCGACGTATCATAGGCGCCTATCTGACCCACTGACGAGCTGGCACGTGTTTCGTCCAGCCAATAAGAATTTTACACGTGGAAATTTCCTATTGGTCGGGGATGTTAATGGGTTATCGGATCCAAAACCCGATCCGATAGCTTAACGGTGTTCCGTTACGGTGGATGCCACGTGTCGGTCACCCTTGACGAAAGCACTTCTGTGACGCGCAATTTATCATCATGGAACTGGACACTTCCGTGATGATAATTTTGGTAATGTCATGGAACACTTCTACGACAACACAGGTATGACTATCTTGATTTTGTCAAAAAAATTCATGGATGTACATGCATGACAAAAAACGCGACCTACTGTGACAAACACGTATCATCACGGAAGTGTATTTTTTTGTAGTGTGGCCAAGCGAGTTGGCCTGTAGTGCGAATCCGCCGAACGGGAAAATCTGTCCGGGGAGGAAAGTTCCACCTTGGATAGCGTTACAATAGACAATTGAAGGGGCCACCGAACCTTTTGTTGACGGCACGGCGGAACTCTCAATGAAAGCACCAATGTCAGTGTCAAAACCGACGGATCTCGGGTAGGGGGTCCCGAACTGTGCGTCTAGGATCGATGGTAACAGGAAACGGGGGACACGATGTTTACCCAGGTTTGGGCCCTCCCTATGGAGGTAATACCCTATGTCCTGCTTGATTGATCTTGATGGATATGAGTGTTACAAGAGTTGATCTACCATGAGATCGTAATGGCTAAACCCTAGAAGCCTAGCCTGTATGACTATGGTAATGAGTATATCCTTTCCGGACTAACCCCTCCGGTTTATATAGATACCGAGGGGATCTAGGGTTTATATAGAGTCGGTTACATAAGAAGGAATCTTCATAATCGGCCGCCAAGCTTGCCTTCCACGCCAAGGAGAGCCCAATCCGGACACAGGTACAATCTTCGGCCTTCATGTCTTCACAGCCCATCAGTCCGGCCCATGGATAGTAGGCTGGACGCCCGAGGACCCCTTAGTCCAGGACTCCCTCAGCCGCGCCAGGCCATCAAATCCCAAGTACTGGCCGACTTCGTCGCCGAATGGACAGAGGCCGAACTCCCTAAAGAGTATGGCACATATTCCAACTGGGTCATGCACTTTGATGGTACCAAAATGCTGGCGGGCTTAGGAGCGGTCGTCGTCTTAACGTCCCCTACTGGAGACACAGTTTAGTACGTACTCCAAATATGATACACAGACTCCAACAACGCAGCCGAATACGATGCCCTATTGTGTGGTCTTCGGATGGCTGTCTCCATGGGCATACAATGCCAGGAGGTGCGCGGGGATTCAAACCTTGCAATATCCCAAATAAATGGAGATTTCGATGCCAAAGATCCAAAGATGGTGGCCTATCGTAACGTTGTTCTCAAAATGTCGGCTCGGTTCGAGGGGCTCAAGTTTCATCATGTGGCTTGAGAAAGTAATCAAGCTGCGGATGTCCTTGCTCGCATCGGCGCCAAGCTCGACCCCGTCCCTCCTAACATATTCCTGGAAAGGCTCTTCAAGCCATCCGTGGTGTGGTAGGGGAGAGCAGCAACACCAGTTGAGACCTGATTATGCCCATAGATTCCAAACACAATACCAACATCATCGGGGGCTCAGCAACCAAAATAACACCATCGACCCATCTTATCATGGCAGTAATTGCCCCATGGACCGAACCCTTCTTGGCCTACCTTAATAGCCAAGAGCTCCCCGAGGATCAGAATGAGGCTCGCTGCATTGTCCGGCGCATGAAAGCCTATAAGGTCCATGGCAGAGAGCTCTACAAGAAAAGCGCTACTGGAGTACTTCAAAGATGTATCTCCGAAGAAGAGGGACAGTAGCCCTTGGCCAAAATTCACGCCGGTCTCGGTGGCCACCACTCCACAGCTCGGGCCCTTGTAAGCAAGGCCTTCCATACATGTTTCTATTGGCCGACGGCCAGAGCAGATGCACCATATGCCTCCCACCACTCTACAAACAATCCCCATTACTTGGGCTTTTGCGGTCTGGGGGATTGCTATGGTCGGACCCCTTAAAGGAGGAAGCCATAAGAAAAAATATCTGCTGGCAATGGTAGATGAATTCACCGAATGGATAGAGGCCAAACTAGTTAAAACGGCCGAAGCCGGACGGTGATAGACTTTATATCCGCTGTTGTGCACTGCTATGGCGTCCCACACAGCATCATCACCGATAACGGCTCCAATTTTACACCCGATGAGGTGAAAGCCTGGTGTGCTAACCTGGGCATTAAGCTCGATTATGCCTCCGTCTATCATCCACAAACAAACAGTCAAGTCAAATGAGATAATGCTCTTAGTATGAGGAGCATTAAGCCTAGACTAGTGCGGTCTTTGAAGGAATCAGACAAGCGTTGGGTAGAGGAGCTCGACTCCGTACTCTGGGGGCTGCAGACCACGCCCAATCACACTACTGGATATACTCCCTTCTTCTTGGTGTATGGCACAGAGGCTGTGTTGCCCTGCGATATTATTCTTGACTCACCTCGAGTGCGCATGTATGAAGAGAGAGAGAGAGAGAGAGAGAGAGAGAGAGAGAGAGAGGTCGAGCTTGATCGGCAGGACGACTTAGATTCCCTAGAGGAGGAGCGCGACATCGCAAAAGCCTGTTCCGCACTTTATCAACAGCAGGCTCGAAGATATCAAAGCAGAGAAGTGCGGGCCAAGACTTATAACGTTGGTGAACTTGTTCTACGCTTACCAGAGAAGAAAAAGGACAAATTCAAGCCCAAGTGGGAGGGTCCCTTCATCATAGATGAAGTTCTTACTGGAGGAGTGTACCGCCTGCGTGATGCATTGGACAACCGCTTAGAGCCAAACCCATGGAATGCCGCCAGACTCCGAAGATTCTACTCCTAGAGCTGGACTCTTTGTTCGTCTTCTTCTCCGTTTATTTCCATTATTTTTTCCTCTCTTTAACTTTTCTTCTAGCTTTAAGCTCTTGTGCGGCTAAACCACACACCTATGACGTACACATCCTTAAATGTATACACTCATAATACCTGGGGGCTTCTTTTACCGAAACATATTATTATTTTCCGAGCATCAAGCTCAACACATATGTGTCCTCTTCCGCATATGTACCTTTTCTTCGCCATTACATGCATCGTTATGACTTAAGTTTTTGCCAAGTTGGGTTGCCTGGCTCCTATGCTTATGCCTTACGTTTCCGTTTGTTCGGCTAGGGCATAAAGGCAGCACCTCTGCGATTGTTACAGCTGGGTCATCTGGACTTGTACCTCAGACTGGGTGAAGCCAAAAGCTAGCGTTCTTAAGGAAATATTCGGTCGGCGAACTAAAGACGTTTTACCTTGATCACACGATGAACCCCCAGATGTTACGTATACTGCGATTTTTCAATCACAGTCCGGACATGCATACAAATGCATATCCGCCCAGGGAAAGGAACCCTTAATGGAACTATTCTCTCTGGAAGATGTTTCTTACAATCAACATGTAATATAACATAGCTAGCCGGATACAACTTGTATGTTCAAGAAACTATGACCCCTACACATGGTTTCCATGCATGCCCCGATTTATATTACTGAGTGGGTATTCGGAAACACTCCGAGCCTTCGCGTCCAGAGGTCGAAGCAAAATGGTCTGCCATGACAATTGTTTTACAATCCGGCTAGGGACAATTATGTCAATTTAAGTCCGACCGGGCCATATGATTCGGGTCAAGCTTGGTGTACCGTGTCTTCACCATGGCCCAGGCCTCCCGCGCACCTTCTCGGTGGGCTGATATCTTCCGTAATCGAATATGCCACCGTGCTCCTTTGAATAGCTCCACGAGCTCCGCCATACTTCCTAGAGGGGAGGCGGATGGCCTTAACACCTTGGCAACACTCCACATTGCTTGCCAATCTCGCTCATGCATTTGGGACAGCTCTTGTAGCAGGTCGCCTTGAGATCCGGACATTTCCTCTTCGGGACGTCCAGATAGCATACCTGCAGACATAAATCTGTCAGTTCCTGTCCTCGCTGAATTATATGGAGGCAAGTTTGCAACGCATACTGAATATGGCGCCTCGTAGTCTCTTATTCTCCTTCACAGAGTCGGCCAGCTGGGCATGCACATCTTTTAATTCTTCGCCCAGCAGGGTGTTGGAATCTTGCAGCTTATTTTTATCATCCCTGACCCATGTCAGCACACGTTCACCCGCAGCCAGTTGCCTTTTGGCTTCTTGTTCACCCACTTGCGCGACTTTCAGGGCCTCCTCACTACAAAAAAATACACTTCTGTGATGATACGTGTTTGTCACAGTAGGTCACGTTTTTTGTCATGCATGTACATCCATGACAAATTTATGGCAGAATCAAGATAGTCATACCTGTGCTGTCGTAGAAGTGTTCCATGACATTACCAAAATTATCATCACGGAAGTGTCCACTTCCATGACGATAAATCGCGCGTCACAGAAGTGCTTTCGTCAAGGGTGGCCGACACGTGGCATCCATCGTAATGGAATGCCGTTAAGGTATCGGGTCGGGTTTTGGATCCAATAACCCGTTAACAGCCCCGACCAATGGGGATTTTCCACGTGTGAAATTATCATTGGCTGGAGGAAACACGTGTCGGCTCATCGCTGGGACAGATGTCATCCACTCATTGGACATAAGGCGCCTATGATACGTCGACACATGCACGACCCAACAGAGGCCCATTCCTGTGAAAAGGCCGACCCGTTTGACTTGGTCAAGAGGTGGCGGGCCGGCCCATGGAAAGCCTGTTAATGGCCTGGTCGCATATAGCCCATTAACAACCCGCTAACCGAAGGCCCGTTACGCCCTATTCGAATTAGGCCCAGTAGCGTCATCTCGGCCATCCAATATGATTCCAGCCCGTTTTCACTTCTGGCCCATGTATGGCCCATGACGTCTTTCGGCCCATATGAGGCCCTATGTAACTCTTGGCCTATTAATGGCCCATGGTGAAACTGACCCGTAATGAACAGTGTATCACTTTACACCCATTAACGGCCCGTGGTGAAACTGGCCCGTAAAGAACAGTGTGTCACTTTATACCCATTAACGGCCCGTTATTCGGTTGGGCCGTTTCCAGCCCATGTCATCTTTCAGCCTTCTCAGAGCCCATTTATTCTTGGGCTATTTTCCAGCATTCTTTTACTTATGGCCCGTTACTGTCATTTTCTGCTTGTGGGCCAAATTCAGCCCGTGGTTATAGTCGGCCCGTTTGTGGTTCGTTAATACGTTGGACCGTTTTCATAGCATCATCAAATATGGCCTATTAATGATGGCCCGGTATGGTCGGCCCATGAACAGACGATTCCAACTCTAGCCCGTTTACGGCCAGAATGCGGTCTGTTTGGCCCATGTTTGGCCAACCGATCATACGGCCCGTATAAGGCCCATTGATGACACGACTCGTAGAAGGCCCATTGTTTCTACGACCCGTAGAAGGCCCATAGTTTCTACGGCCCGTAGAAGGCCCACTGTTTCTACAACCCGTAGAAGGCCCACTGTTTATACGGCCCATAGAAGGCCCACTGTTTCTACGGCCCGTAGGAGGCCTTGTGTCACTACAGTAAATATTAGCCCATGGTTATTGTGGCCTAGTTTTAAAAAATAGGTTATTGCAGCGACTAGAAAACTGCAGAACTACACTCACTACATGAAAACAAATAAACAAGACAACAAGGAAATAAATAAGCAAGCAACTTACAATAGGCTATCACGGCTATTACACATATTACATCTACTGGGCATCAAAGTTCGCCACCAGTGCAAATATAGGGAACACAGCAGCATATAAACACCGCAGCAAAACAAGTCCAGAACTTAAACCACGTCAGAAGAGCTCAAGAAACAGTATCCTGGGTACCCATAATGCTGGCAAGATGCTTAGCAAGCTTATTAACTTTATCTTGTTTGGCGCTTAAGTCCTCCAGTGCTTGCTATTGCACCAGAAAGTATGCATCTAAATTCTGCAGGGACTTCCTCAGTCCGTCGGCTTCCTATCGCATAACATATGATCGATGTCTTTCAACTTGAAGTTGAGACTCAAGAAGCCGAACTGATTCAAGCAACGAGTTCGAAGAACTGGTGCCAGCAGTGGTAGCCAGTAACTCAAACACTACATCAAGACAGGACATTGGGGTTGTCTTAGTGTCTTAAATATAGGTTTTATCAGCTTTCTTGGAGACCAACAAGGATGTCTCACTATCTTGAACCTTATCTGCATTACTTCCTTTACCATTGCATAACAGGGTACTCTTCTCCAATATTTTATCCGCGTTCTAAAAGAGAAACAAACAAACACATCTCAGGTTTACAATGTAGTATATGAATCTCATTTTGGTAAACCAGTTCAGTAGTAAGGTGGACAGGATAACAACATGAAACAAACATATATCTATGTAGTATGGTCACTGTATGGTCTATATAATTCTAGTTTATGTTGCCAAATCAAGATAGATACAGTTCGAATCATATCTATTTAAAACAAAGCAGCATAGACAGAATATAAGTGTGGGAAACTACACAGCAATAACAACAATTGTAATGTGCATGGCATGAGAACATAATTGTTTATTCAATTGAAACTGAAATCAACATAGAGCAAGTTACAACAGCAAATAGCCAAACACGTTGAAGAAACAGGTTTAAAACATACCTGTTGCGCCATTGGAGTTTCAATTGCATCCTTAAAATTTGAAATTAGTTGGTATCAGTAAATACAGTGATGCAAGAGCAAAGTAGTATGAACCATAGCTACAGAACCTGACCTGAGAACAATTCTTCTTCTACTTTAAGCGTTGACTTCGGGTTCGGAGTGGTGGTCCTCGTGATTTGGGCACTGCAGTTGCCTTACTAACTGCTCGTGTTTGGGTGCTCTGTGGCGGGGACAGTGCTATGTCAACGGGAACTGGGTGTCTATCTGCCGGGGTTGGGGTTAGAAGGGGTGTAGCTGGTTCTCTGTCCAACCGGGTAGGGGTACAATCTGCATGAGTGTGGGTTATGTGTGGTGGGGCTGGTTCTTGGGCAAGTACAACCGTGGTTCTATCTGCATCGACAGGTAGCACGATCTTTTCTGAAGACCGTGTTTTTACTCCCACAGATACTGCCATCACTCCCTCCAATTGAAATGGCTGATAAACAAGAAAAGTAATTGAATGTACAGACATTGTAAGATAGACAGGTGCAATGGATATTAGGGAAGAAAACAGGGCATGAAATAATTCACATTTATGTTGTCTAAGCAAACAGAATAGCAGGATATAATTTCACATATATGATGGCTAATTAAATAGGATAGCATGACACAATTTCACATGTATGATGGCTAACTAAACAGGATAGAATGACATACTTCAAAATATGATGACTATGTAAATAGTATGACATGATATAACTATACGATGTGTCTATTAAAGTGGTTGGCATGCCATAAATCACAAACATGCCGTCGATGGAAACATGATGGCATGATATAATTCACGGATAGAATGATATAATTTAAAATATGAGGACTATGTAAACAGGATAAGATGATATAACTATATTATGTCTTTAGAAAATGGGTTGGCATGCCATAATTCAGATACATGTTGTCTATGTAAACATCATGGCATGACATAATTCAAATATATGATTTATATACTAAGGAAGTGAGCAGAGGGCAATCGCATATATGATGTGTCAACTAAGGAGATGTCATTCAATATTGTGTATATGATGTAAAAACTAAGCATTGCAATACAACATATGCATTATATGAGTAATATAACCCTGCCAAGTTTGAGCATACACCTCAGGGGGATAATAGGACTGGTCATCTGCCTCTGAATCCTCCTCTGAAGAGCTATCTGTAACCACCAAGATATGTGCTTCAGCAGGTAGCTTTGTCTGCTCTGAAGACCTTGTTTTCACTCCAGATTTCTCCATCACCAATTCAAATGGCTGATGCACAGGAAGAGCAGTTGAATATTCAAACATTGTCGACAAAAGCAATGAGAAATACAAAAAAGGATGGCATAATATAATTCACATATATGACGCCTGCCTAAACAACATGGCATTGCATAATTCACATACATAGTGCCTTGCAACAAGATAACATTGCATAATTCACATATATAATGTCTTGCAACAAGATGGCATTGCATAATTCACATATATGGTAATTAGACACTAAACAGGTGGCATTCACACAAAGCATGTCTAAACTAAGAAAATGACATAGCAATGCAAGATACCATACGCACGATATGAGCAACATAACCCTGCCAAGTTAGGGCATGCACCTCGGGGGGAAATATGACTGGTCATCTGTCTCTGAATCCTCCTCTGAGGAGCTATCGGTAACCAACAAGACATGTGCTTCGTCAGATAGCATTGTCTGCTCTGAAGACCTTGTTTCCACTCTCGATTTTTACATGACCATGCCGAATGGCTGATGCACAGGAAGAGTAATTGAATGTACTAAAATTGTTGACAAATTTAACACGTAATAAAAAAATGATGGCATGATATAATTCACATATAAGATGACTGGCTAACCAGGGTGGCATTGCAAAATTCACATATATGATGCCTGGCTAGACAAGATGGCATTGCATGATTCACATATACGATAAAGAAACTAAACAGATGGCATTGACACAAAGCATGTCTAAACTAAGCAGATGACATCTTTAATGTATACAGTAAGCAATGCAAGGCACCATATGCATGATATTACCAACATCAGCATGCCAAGTTAGAGCGAAGACCTCATGGAGTAAATAGGAGTGGTCTTCTCCTTCTGAATCCCCCTCAGAACAGTTATCTTCCTCTTGATTACGATCTGAAATGGGTGGAGGGGGGCTGCCTTTGCGCCCACCATGGAACGACGTCTGCATGAAATTTTATTGCGACGCAAGGCTCGTCTCTTTTGCTCTACATGATAAGTTCCATTGTGTACAATAACTGGCATGCATAGGAAAAAACATAGTGAGATTATGTAAGGAGTGCATGCACAAATCCAGAGTGATGGTAGCAAACTGTGGATAGACCCAAAACCAATGATAGCAGGCAGATAGTAGCTTTAGTTAAAAATACAGATAATGGCTCCTTTAATGTTTGTTTGCACCCAACATGAAACTCCAAGTAGACACCGGAGATTAACCAGATAGTAGACACATAGTACTGATTGCTGCCCCAATATGTACCCCACAACCATTTAAAAACTCAAGTTTCAGCATTAGTTTGGACATGACTCGGAGTCTAATAGGTGAATACGACGATAATGTAGCATGTCATCATATTAAGCGACGCATAATGTAAGCAGACACGGAAGAGTGGGACCTCTCTTGCGGTCCCGTGTAGTCCTCAAGGTCATCTGCTTAGTTGATGATGGTAATGCAGTTGCCGTGGCTGCCGGCGGTGGGGAAGAAGATCTGAGGTAGCGAAAGACAGTCTGGAGAGCGGATCCCTAGTGTGGTGAACCCTTCCGTCGCTGGAGCAACTGAGATGCGGTGGAACACAGCGCCATAGGAGCAGGACAAACCACACAAGGTTTTCTTTGACACATATCTATAACAGAAGTAATTGAGTAAGGGCTTGTTTGAATTTGAGGATTCTAACAATGCAGGGATAGGAAATAGACAGGAATAGGATAGGAATGCACATGCAAAACAGAGAATTTATAAACACATGATTTCTACCAATCTTGGTGTTTGATTCACAACAATTGGAAGATCACAGGATGCAAAAAAGCATGGTGAGATTAAGTCAAACCACAAGAAAATGTACAATTATAATGCTATTATGCTACTATCTCTTAGTCTTGTGCTTGATGAATAGGAATATGAAAAGGAGGAGAAGTGGAAATTAGAATTCCTACGGTTTTTCTTTCAAGGAGACACTAAAGGAACAAATCCTACAGTTTTCCTTTGCTCCATTCCTTTGCACCAAATTCATGAAAAGTAGTACCATAGGAAACTTTCCAATTCCGATGTTTTCATTCAGATTTCCTTTCAAGCACTGGCGATTCTAGTAGGCAGGCTTGAACAAGGAAAATCCTACACTAAGAAAATGTTTTTGTGCTACTTCTATTACTTTGGACCCAGGCCACTGCAATACTAGCTCAACTCCCAGGCCCATCGACAAATGCACAGCTCAAACGCGCACAGATAAATAATGATGGCGTTCAAGAGAGTCCATCACGGATAGCTAATTGCCTGGTACCTCACTGCTTGTCATATAGTAGGACAAAATAATCGTATTTCCCGTTACTACGAGTGCTCAGTGGATAATATATATAACATGTAGAGTAAAAAAGAGATGCAACAAGTGTACAACCTCTTTGGCGAAGCCATGTCGATCTCAGCGTGATTGGGTTGGCCGGTGAGGATGCTCCGGGTGACTTGGCTGTTGGAGGAGGGGAAGAAGATCTTAGGCGTCTGGAGATGGAGCCCGAGGTACTGCTCTGCTGTGATGGAGGGTTTCGTCATTGGAGCAGCTCCGGTGAGTTGTACGATGCCGAGGCTGAAGCAGGACAAGAGAGACAACGAACAACGTTAACCTTAGTGGAATTCTAATAGCATCTCCAATACATGACGTAAAATACATAACCATAAAGTGCTATATGTAAAATACATCAGCCGCTCATCTCCGAACTTAACTGTCAAAACTGAATTTAACTGTCGAAACTGAACTTAACTGTCGAAACTGAACTTAACTGTCGAAACTGAATTTTGCTGTCGAAACTGAACGCACTAGCAAGGTGAGGCTACATGTCGGTCGACTGAGTTTTTCATCTCTGGTCTGTCTATTTTGCAGCCGTTGGATACGAAATCAAGGGCCTGCGGTTCATCTTAAACCTCCACCCCCCTGAGCCGCCAGCCACCACCGGCCAAACAGCAGCCCCCCGCCGCCCGCAGCCGGTGGTGCGCCACCCTGCCTGCCTCGAAAACACTCCGCACCGCCTATCCGCTGCCGTCCCGGCCATCCCTCTAGGACCCCCCGTGCCGAGCTTTTTCTCCGGCGATCCCCACGCCAACGCCCCGCCACCGCCGGCGACCACCGCCCATCCTGAACCCTAAGATAGATAGTGGGGTACCTCTCCGGCGAGGCCCCCTCCCCGCTGCGGCTGGTTCTTCCTTCACCCCGGCAAGGCCCCCCCCACCCCCTGAAAACCGACTGACCCAAAAGTCGATTCAGTCGACTGAAGTGTAGCTAAATCGGAGCAGCATCGCAAGCAAGAGCAAGAGCGAGAGCAGCAGTGCGAGCAAGAGCAATAGCAAGAGCGGACCAGGCAGGGGACCAAGAGCAAGAGCAGAGCAGCAGCGCGGGTGAGAGCTAAAGTAGCAACCTCTTCTACTGATGTGGACGTCGCCACCGAGGGAGCGACGCCGTGGAGGAAGTGGCCAGCGACGCCGCCGTGGATGGAGCCGCGCCGTGTCGGCTCGGGACCGAGCGCTGGCAGCACCGTGAGATCGAATCAAGAAGAAAATGCGTCGATTAGTGTACAACCTCTTTGGTGGTGCCGATTAGGACGCAACTTCATCCGAGGAAACGGTGATGATGATGCTCTTCCGGTGGTGCAGGTGAAGACGGCGGTGTGGGAATGGAGGTGGCGCGAAAGACGAGGGGAACGTCGGGGCAGCTCCTTGGAGGTGGACGACGGGGTGGCTGAACCGGCGAGACAATGAGATTGACGATGGATCCTCATCCGGTACGGTGGATGAGGGACGTCGAGGTGTTGCTGTGGACGACATCGTCGGGGAAGAGGCTCCAGCTGGGTGGCGGACGGAGCAGGGTGTGGGGTTTCGTCGCCGGTTTTCAAGGCCTCGGTGTACGAATGGGTGAGCGGATGGGATGGCAGTGGGGAACCATTGCTTAAAGACAGACTTGTCTAAAATGTGGGGTAAGTTAGGAAAGTACACCCACCAATTTGAGGCGGTTCTTTTGGTTCAGGGGTACCACGGGCATTTCGCGTGTCGGGATTTCACAGGAGGTGGGAGTTTTCACGCGCGTTGTAATTTAGGAATAGCAAGGCGCGAGTTGAGATGGAGGGAGTTGTCGGAGCACAACGAGACAAAGATATATCTTAAATATTTCGGGCTAACAAGGCGTGGGTTGAAGAGGCGGGAGTTTCGCAGCACGATAGACAGAGACGCTAGCTTGAATTTTCGGCATAACAAGGCGCGGCTTGAAATTTCGAAAGAACAAGCTTAACGTGTACCCAAAAAAGACAATTTGCACCTCAACACGCACAACACACACACAAACACCATTTAGACTAGAGTAAGGTACATGTGCATTACACGCATGAGATTTGGTAACCAAATTATGAATAAATACCACATTATAGCATGCAAGCTTTGAGTCATATATGCATGATGTAGATGTTCGTTTAATTCTTATAGTTCATTTCATTCAAAATCATCTAGTTTTTATAAGAAAGCTAATCTATTTTAAGATTCATGGAATTATGCGTCGTAAGACATAAAGTAAAAACAAATAATGGCAAATCATGTAGAAAAACATTTGGGCAATTCTGATACAGAAGATTCTATAACAAATAAGAAGTGTTAGTGTTTTGATGTTTGTGCATTATGCTTAAGTTCAACCATGGAGTCTTCTAGATTGTACATGTGGCGAAATCTGGTGGAATCTAGATGATATCCACCAGCCAGTAGTGCTCAAATTTGCCATCTTTGGACCATCGGATTCGCCTCATCCAACGACCATCTTTCAAAGTTAAAGTTACCCGCACACTATATAAAAAAATATAAAAAATAATAGATATATAGGGGTATAGATATAGATATGTGATGCAAAAGCCGCCCATCATCTCCAATTAGAATAGTGTGTCCATGCACGGATGCGACGTGGCCAAATGATGTCTGCCATCGGTATCTCAAATTCAAATCAGTCTGACCTTGTTCAATGTGTATACATTACAACATGCTTGTTTCCAAACCACACCGCGCAGATCTCCGTTATATTCATTCATGCATGGGTTTCAAACATCAGGATCTCTTATTCAAATATTTGAATTCAACTTTATGTTGATTATGACCTCACTTATTCTTTTACACCCACACAGTAGTCTTCTCTTTATAATTGTACCACTAACTTTCTCTCGTGCATGCATGCACACACACTACTAGTCGGCATTATCCATTGCACGCATGCAATCTTTTTCTTCAGGTCGGTCTCCCATGAAGGCACACACCCACACACATCCCCCTCTCCATCATATCGGGCATTCTTTATCTCTCACACGTGCATGCGCAACGATAGATGTTCCTCTATGTATGTGTGTTTATAGTTAGGTCTTTCATAGTTTTCCACACAAACCGATCAATCGATATATCCAGTGAGGTCTCACCCTTTTTCCCATGTCCACATCGATCAATCTATACCTCTCTATATAGGATTAACATATATAGCTAATACACCCACATTAATTATATATCCAACGTCCCCCTCTCATCATCCATGCCTTCCGCTTCATCTCTCAGAGGCGTGCACAATGGCGAAGACAGGGAGCAGTAAGGGCCTTGCCCCCCTCCCCCCAACATCACTATATATGGAGGATAATATGAATGTGATCATTAGACAATTGCTGCTAAAAATGGTTTAAGTTCATGAATTGACCCTCCTCATAAAGGATAAGCAATGCTTGGCCCCTAGCTCATTTATTTTTCATGGTTGCGCCACAGCACGCAACAGCGCACGTGTTCGCCCCCTCTCTCTAAATATTGATCTCGCACTTGTGCATTCCTTCATAGTCTCCCTCCACTCGGCCCCTCGCACCATCTTCTAGCCCCCCACCGGATTTTGCCACATGTACAATCTAGCAGACTCCATGGTTGAACTTAAGCATAATGCACAAACCTCAAAACAACAGTGGTTCTCTTTTGTTCTAGAATCTTCCGTATCATAACTGCCCAAACTTTTTTTCTAGTTGAATTGACATTATTTGTTTTTACTTTATGCTTTACAACGCACAATTCCATGAATCATAAAATAGATTAAGGGCTTCTTTGATTCAAAGGATTCTCAAAGGAATTTTGGAGGATTCTAATCATTAGGAATTTTTCCTATCTTGGTTGTTTGATTCGTAGGATTGTAAACCATAGGAATTTTTCCATATGATTCATTTGCACTAGATTTCATAGGAAACATCCCATCCACTCAAACCTCTTTGAAAGAATTCTGTGTTTTTTCTATGCACAATCAAACACTCGTACAATCCTGTAGGATTCAAGACGACATTCCACGATAATCCCATGTTTTTCCTATTCCTGCATTCTTAGCTTTTTTATAAAAACTAATTGATTTTGAATGAGATGAACTATAAGAATTAAACGAAGGGCTACATCAGGCATATATGACTCGGAGCTTACATGCTATAGTGTGGTATTTATTCATAATTTGGTTGCAAAATCTAATGCGTGCAATGCATGTGTACCTTACTAGTACTTCGAGTATGTGCAAAACACGTAAATTAGAATACCAATGGCACGCTACACAGTGTCTCTCTTACAGTTCATGAAGCCACGTGGCACATGCGGAGGCGTTGTCGCAACCTCCTTGTGTGGATTGATCACAGTGACATGCTGCTGGTTCCAGAAGAATGTACTCGTCCTCCCTGAGCCATACTGGCGGTACATGCATGAAGCAAAGATGTGCACGCATGCCACGCACGCACTCATTCCTTCGCACGCACACGCGGGTACGCGGGTGGACGCAATTTTGTACTAAGATCCACCCCATGTGATAATTTGATGCGTGTAAAGTCGTTCACTTTATTGATGGTCAATTAATACAGCGCATGCAAATTGAGTGGACGTAAGGGCAGAGGAAAGAAACTATTACTCCACTGCGCGCATGCGAGTAGTTAAATCGTGGGTTGCTAATAGTACTTCCATTGGTCTCCTTCGTATTTTGTGCCAATTTTTGACAATAACATAATATTTACGCATTGAGCAGTGTAGTACTTGAAATTTATGTTCCGCTAAACTCACCGGGAGCCGTTTCAGGCCTCGAAACCAAAACCATCAATTAATCTTTACCTTGTTCCCATCACATTCGAAAGCCTGCTCACACCTACTAGTACGTACCAAACCTGAATGAGTTCCCACTATGTAGGTATTAGTACTAGTGCTAGTACTTAGGTTATAAAAAGGGGAACTACCTAACCGAAAATTACTCTACCTTTCCTCCTCATAAGTGCTTCTTCTTCGCCCGTCGTTGCCATGGCCAGTGTGCAGAGCTCTAAGTCGAGAACTACTCGTAACAAGGGAGCGGCAACCAAGGCTGCGGAAAAAAAATGAGGGCTCGCCGCCACACAGAGACCTCGAAAGATCTCTCACGGGCAGGCGATGGCTCCCAGGAGCGCCCTAGCCACGGAGGCGAACATGCCGAGCCGGTGGAGCTGGAGTCGTTATCCCTCGACGACATGCCCGATCAGCTCAATAAGCACCTCAATAAGTAGAAGGAGTTCATCCAAGGCTTGATGGAGTTGCTGAAGGAGAGCCTGGACGACATGTCCGATGAGCTCAATCAGCAGGAGGAGTTGACCGCCGGCTTGGTGATGCTGCTGAAGAAGAGCATTGCCTCGGAGAAGAAGGCGACCAGCGAAATCCTGCGACTTCAGGAGGACAAGGCGAAGCTCTGCCACGAGATCGACCTGTTGAAGGAGAAGAATGCCGGGTGGAAGAAGCTGCATGAGAATAGTAGTTCCTCGATGAAGATGCTGTAGGCCCTCGTCATGGAACAGAAGGAGGAGTTGGCGAAGCTCCACATCGAGCACCCGGCTACTGTCAAGGTACGTAATGCTGCTGTGGAACAGATGATGAAGGCTCGCGTCGAGAAATCCCGCGTCATGGACAGAATGAAGAAGATGGCGGAGGAGACGCGCGAGGAGATGGAGGTCGTGGCGGAGATGAAGAAGCAGTTACGACTCCGCAGCGAATTAGATCATTTGGGGTGATAATCTTCCTTCTTCTTTTGCTCCTGTGTTTCATCTTTTGCTTCGGGTGTTTCGCCGCACGTGTCACATTCTCTGCGAGGCATGAATAGTACAATGGTTTTTTTGAGGGAATGAATAGAACAATGCTAACAATGAGATGACTAGAAAATTAGATCATTTTTATCGCCATATGGCACTGGGTTGCCGTGTTTCGTGCTCCTCCGTCGCAGTACTACTCCAGTGGAAAACTTGAGTATACCGCACGGTTCTTTGCTCCTCCTCGATCAGGTCGTCGACGCATTTATACGAGCAGTCAAATCACAAGGCCCCGCCTTCCAGCAGTAATGAGCCGTCAAATCACAAAGGCCCTCACCTCTCGTGAAACCGACCAAGCTAGACTGCCCCGCCCTCTAGCCTTTTAAAAAATGTATACTTTTGTACAACAGTAGTATCGATGGATTGCGCCATGGAGCAAAACTTTAAATTAAAAAAAAGGTGGTACATATAGAGAGCGCTCGTTGCCAAATTATGCATAC
Organism: Triticum dicoccoides; assembly: GCF_002162155.2. Taxonomy (NCBI): domain Eukaryota; kingdom Viridiplantae; phylum Streptophyta; class Magnoliopsida; order Poales; family Poaceae; genus Triticum; species Triticum dicoccoides. The sequence continues at coordinate 407,138,752 of NC_041390.1, read as the reverse complement.
AGTACTATTAAAAAGGCTAGTCACAATAATGGTGTCCAGCACAACCCACCCCTCAAATAAAATTAAGAGGGTGCTTGGATACGTTTTAGTCCCATGACTAAAAGTAGTGGGACTAAAACATGCTAGCATGTAGCGACCAGACCTCAAACAGTCTGATCTCTATGCTCCGGTGTCATCCTTGGATCAGTAATGCTGACACCACACAGTACTCGGAGGATTTATAGCAGAGTAGCAATCACACACTTATTACATCGAGTGTCTCAAAAGAGAACTTATTACAATAAATATGGCTTAAGGCCATCTAGTGACGATAACAGCGGAAGGCTTGGAAGATAAGTGAGTCCATCAACTCCAACGGCATCACTGAGTATAGAACCACGACCTAAAAACTCCTTAATCGTCGTCTGAAAAGTCTGCAACATTAACGTTGCAGCCCGAAAATGGGTCAGCACATGGAATATGCTGGCAAGGTAACACATAGAGAGTAATGGAATGCAACGGCTATACTATATGCATATTTGGCTGGTGGAAAGCTCTATGGTTATAGTTTTTGCGTAAAGCCAATTTTTCCCTACTTCAAAGGAATAAATTTAATTACTATCATGGTGGTTGTTAAACATTGAGAATGGTTGACAGCATTCTCAATCCCAATTAAGTAACATCATTAAAACCCATCAAAATTAATTTAGAGTAACATGTTGAGATTCACATGAAAATCCAGGTACTAGATACTCAGAATGTCCATAACCGGGGACACGGCTAACCATGATTAGTTTGTTACCCTCTGCAGAGGTTTGCGCACTTTTCCCCACAAGACTCGATCGCCTCCGTTTGGTTTCTCGCACTACACGGTGTTTGAGAAGACGGATGACCGAGACATAGTCTTTCAGAAGCGCTAGCACCTTACGATCGGGTAGACCGTACCACCTACATCCCCTACATCTGCTAGTCTACCACTGTAAGAGTTCGCACAACTTAGTCAACTATGCCAGAGCCCATAATGGCTTGTGGCTGCACACGGAAGTTTCTAGTATGAATAATCTCATGATCCCTTTGAGCCTGGGTGGCGGTCCAAAAGAAAAACAGGCGAGTCCTGGAAACCAGGTGCCTCAATCCACCCAGATGTGTGTTTAAGTTGCCACCTTAGATAAACCATTAATTATCAATTTCACATCTGTCATGGATTTCACTCACCCAATCCATGTCTACTAGCATAGCATGGTATAATAAGCAAACGTAGAAGTAACTCCCAAAGGTTTGATAATAAACAGGTAATAGGTACTACCTCATCTACTTCCCATCCCACAATTTAATTAGATCCTAATCATGCAACGTGTGAGGATTGATCTAATGCAATAAAACTGGGTTGTAGAAAAATGTATGATCAAAGTGTTACTTGCCTTGCTGATGATCCGCGAAACCTAGAGATTCAAAGTAACAGGCGGCACACTCCGGGTATTCTATCACAGACAAACAAACAAGCATACAATAAGTACTCATCTAATGCACAGGTAAAACGCAAATAGAAGATCTAACCAGAAAGTTCATCTTAAGAACCCTGGTTGGCAAAAAGAATCAAATCAAACGAAGCAAAAGAAAACAAACGGCGAAAGAAACAACATCATTCTAGTAATCTGGATCTAAGGAAAATTTTACAGTAGCAAAAACTTGTTTAAGTTGATTATTCCGAAAGAGGGTTTCGAGATGAAACTCCAGGCGCTTGAATCGCCTGATTCCGATAAACGAGCGAAAAGTTATACTAAAACGAAAATCAGATCAGAAATCACGATCAGAAAATAACCGCGAAATACCGACGAAAAGAAAAATGATGAACAGATTTTTTTTAAATGGCACGGAAAACAAGGCGGCGGTGAACCTTGGGCGGCGTGCTGCTCCGGCGAGTCGGCGGCAGCGGCGGCGGCTAGCGGCGGCTAGGGTTAGGTCAGGGGCGGCTGGCGGCTGGGCTTTCGGGCCCCGGGGCGGCGGCTTATATAGCCTTGGCCGGCGGTGTCCTGGCCGAGTACGGCCCAAAGTCGGTTCCGCGTGTTTTTTTTATAATTCTGCTCGGAAGAAAATTAAAAAGAAATACTAAACGGACTCCAAAAATCACGAAATAGATTTTCCCGGGTTCCTAAAATCAAGCCCGAACATTTATCTGGGCCCAAACAACAACTTTGAAAAACGCGCATTTTTCCTAAATTCAAAATAAAATACCGAAAAACTCCGAATAAATCTTATTTAATTTTTTTATTAAATCCTCAATATTTCTATATTTTGGGAAAGTCATTTTATTCCCTCTCTCATATTTTTGTAATAGAAATAATTGATGATAAAATAAATAAAATCAAATGATCCTGTTTACAAAATTTGAGAAAACTCAAATATGTAAATAACGAAATCCCCAACTCTCTCCGTGGGTCCTTGAGTTGCTTAGGATTTTCTAGGATCAAAACCAAAAGCAGAATAAAATATGATATGCATGACGACCTAATGTATAACATTCCAAATTGAAAATTTGGGATGTTACATAGCCTCACCCATGCTTGGATCCAAATACTAAAAAGGGTAAAATCAAGTTAATGAGCATTTATTATCCTCCAAACCCTCCAATCCAGAACTCGCCTGTGTTAAAAACGAGGAGTTAAATGAGTAGAGAGAGGACTAATCCACATTTAAGTAGGGGTACCCCTGACTAAAAAAATTTAGTCTCAAGACTAGTTTTAGCCCCTCTTTAGTCAGGGGTGCTTGGAACTTTAGCCTCTTAAAGAGACTATTTTTAGTCAGATTAAAATAAGTCCCTTGGAACCAAGCACCCTCTAAGCATCCTGGAATTCTTTGACAAAACTAAGCACCCTGAAATGTTTTGACAACTAAACTGCTGGCTATATGATGTTGGCCATATATATTGTACGTATATAATGTGAAGAAACGAGTGGTAGTACTATACCAACTAACAGATGAAATGTAAGATATACCAGTATGTACGTACTAAAGAGTTAAAGTAACGAGAAGAAACATAACATAGTTCTGCTAGGGGCTCAACACAACACACCCCTCAAATTAAATTAAGCACACCTGAAATTAAACTTTGCAAATATTCCAGTAGATACTGCATTAGAACCACCATGAGCAACGACACTGCCACCTTACTCGGAGTCCTCGTCCACGTCCTCGACTTCGTCCTTGTCCCTCTTCCTCTTGGCCGATACTTCTTTGCTTGAACCACACACTTGGCTGTTGCTCTTCATCCAACCCTTGTAGATATTGAAGCAAAGGTAGCCATCCATTGCAGCGTAGTGGATGTGGTCTATATCTAGTACATTCCGCTACCATGCATGACGATGAAACATGTATGTAGGTTTCTCTAGTTTACCGTACGAAGGATGAACCATGGCTCCTGCCAGGGTCAGCATTGAAGGCTGACGAGAGGACACCTGCCGATTCTTCTGGAGGTCGAAGGGGTTGCCTACAACGAGACCTATCCGACACAGGACATCCCTGTCGTCCTTAAAGTATACAGTAACGAATTTCACTGTTTTGTCCTTGAAGAAGTTCTTAAAATCCTAGCACTCAACGTCGGCATGGCATACGTGGTAGACCAAGCAAACGTTATGTACGCAAACCTGGATCACGGCGGGCTTCTTCCTCTCTTCGTCCTTTAGATCCTTCTCTGGTCCCAGGACTGTGGTGTACTCAACATCTAGCCCAATGGCCCACTCATCATCTGAGTTTTCAAACATGCGTCTAAAGCGAGAAAGGCATCCTTTCACCGCCGCGGAAGAACGGGTGTAGATTACGTCGAACTCATCGCTGGTGCTGGTTCTAACCTTGTACTCACTGCCGATCGTGGAGATTTGGGACGCCATGGATTTGGGAGGAGGGTTTAGGATTAGTGGAACTGTCGTAATGTGAATGGACGGGACGACTAGGAGCGAACCGCCGTAGTATTGAAGGACATGCGGGGACGAGTAGGAGCGAACTGCCAGCGTGCGAACGGCAGGGTAGTGGCTTTCCATTCTCCCATGATACGGGCTTCCGAGAGCCCTTGGATGTGAGATCTAACGGTTGCATGGCGTGATTCTAGACCTATGGGTGAATATCCTATCCTGGAGGGTTATTCTGCAAATTTTCAGCAACTTAGCATGCGACCGTTTGATCTCAGATCCAAGGGCTTCGAGCAGCCCGTATCATGGTCGTGCCTACCGCGACTGTCGCGTCGCTCGCGCGGTCGCACCCTTGGAGATTTAACACGGTGCGTTAGGCTATCTGATGTTGGCATGTCATACATAGTCATCAGTTAGTCACTCATACTACAACAAGGTTGGCTAATAGATTGGCTATAAGTGTATTTTTTTACTCCTCTCTATCTCTTTCTTCGTACTCCCTCCGTCCCATAATATAAGAATGTTTTTGACACTAGTATAGTGCCAAAAACATTCTTATATTATGGGACACAGGGAGTACTAGTATTTATTGCATTTGCCAAGGAGTGACTGTCGTGGATCTAAATCTGACAGTAGAGTGGGGGGTAGGTATGGAGAGGCAAGGTCCTAGCTATGGAGAGGTTGTAAACACAAGAGATGTACGAGTTCAGGCCCTTCTCGGAGGAAGTAAAAGCCCTACGTCTCGGAGCCCGGAGGCGGTCGAGTGGATTATGTGTATATGGATTACAGGGTGCCGAACCCTTCTGCCTATGGAGGGGGGTGGCTTATATAGAGTGCGCCAGGACCCCAGCCAACCCACGTAATGAAGGGTTTAAGGTACATTAAGTCCGGGGCGTTACTGGTAACGCCCCACATAAAGTGTCTTTACTATCATAAAGTCTACTCAATTACAGACTGTTGCAGTGCAGAGTGCCTCTTGACCTTCTGGTGGTCGAGTGAGTCTTCGTGGTCAAGTCCTTCAAGTCAGTCGAGTGAGTCCCTCATAGTTCGACTGGAAGGCGATCTCTTCTAAGGGTGTCCTTGGGCAGGGTACTTAGATCAGGTCTGTGACCCTACCCTAGGTACATGACTCCATCATTAGCCCCCGAATGGATTGAGGCTTGAGTGATGAAGGAGTTGATGTTGTTTCCGATTAACCTTCGCATACTGGTCGTGCGTTGTTTTGAACCAAAAAATCTCTTTGTTGATAGTGAGCAACTTTTCTTCAGTCGACTCGATCCATTCTTTTCCTTCGTCGAGTGATCTTTTGGACTTCGCCGATTTCCGAGCGACGGATCGCAGGGAATCCCGCGTCTGGCAGACTGATCTGCCGTTCGCGGATTCCGCGGGATACGAAATTTGGGGAAGTGCGCGAAGCGGGGCGGACCGCGGTGCTCGGATGGGACAGAGCATAGACGCCTTGATCCCCGCGCCGCTTTTTTCGCCACGTATCACGTCCGCGCAACTGTTTCAGGATATGATTAGATCGACCGGGCCCACCTGTCATCCACTCGGAAGGGATCTTATAAACGTGCCCGGCGAGGGTTTTTTGAGCAGTGCCTCAGCATTCTCTCTCTGCTCCCTTCGTCTCCGCCCTACACGCTCGCTCTCGCCTCCGCACAACTTCTCCTCGCGCGTCTCGTCGGCAGCCATGGTCAAGGAGAAGACAGCGGCGCTGGAACGCGTGAAGAAGGCGTCGGCGACGGAGAAGGCGAAGGGGAGATCCACCAGTCGCGGCGGGTCTTCGTCTAGATCTCGCCTGCCGAAAGGCTGGGTCCAGGGAGATTGGATCCAATCGACCATCACGGAGACGGATCTCCTCGACATGGCCAACGAGGGCCTGATCCCTCATGGAGCTGCAAGGCTTCCGGGGAAAGAGTGGCAGCCCCAGCCGGAAGAGGGTGAGTGCGTGCTTCTGGCTACCCATGTCGACCGCGGATTTTCTTTGCCGCCGAGCGTTTTCTTCCGTGGTTTCTTGAACTTCTTTGGAGCGCAACTCCACCACTTCACCCCGAATTCTATCACCTATCTTGCCGCGTTTGTGTCCATGTGTGAGAGTTTTCTGGGTTGTCGACCGCATTGGGGTTTGTTCAAGCACATATTCACGTGTCGCTCTCAGACCGTGAAGAAGGCGAGCCCAGGCGACGAAAAAACCCAAGTTGTCCAAATGTGTGGGGGTCTGGGGATCCAGGCGAGGAACAAGAGCACCTTCCCAGCCATGACATTTCCCGAGTCAGTCAGAGGCTGGCAGTCGACCTGGTTCTACTGCCAGGATCAGCCGACGCCGGGGCAGTCGAGTGGACTCCTTCAGTTCACCATGGGCCGAGTGAACAAGCCCTCCTCTCTGAAGGTGATTCCGGAGGAGAAAGCTGACGTGAAGATGCTGATGGAGCATGTAGTTCAGTTGGTTCGGGAGGGAGTGACGGGTATGGATCTCCTGGAGGTTTTTCTTAGGCGTCGCATCCAACCTCTTCAGTTCCGGAGCCATTGCATGTGGTTGTACCGCGGGACTGAGGATGAGACTCGGGTTAATCCAGAAGCAGTCGATGATGCCACCCTGGAAAGGTGGATGGCCGCTGTCACTGGGAACAAGGATAACCCTCGTGGAGCCAGAAGGATTCCTCCACTCGACCACCACAGTGATCCAAACAAGGTATGTCTGCTCCACTTCCCATTGTATTCTTGTCACATTTATTTCTGTTTTCTCTGCCGATCGGTCGACTGATCTTTGTCTTGATGTCTATCAGGTCCTCACTGAGCTGTACTCGATGCCCAATGGAGCACAGGCTCCGACTGAGGAGGGAGAAGCGAGCGGGGGCGAGAGCCAAGAGGAGGAGTGGGACTCGGACGCCGCTGAGGATGATGATGATGACAATGACGATGATGATGATGATGATGAGGACGAAGAAGAGGAGGAGGAGGAGGTCGCGCCACCTCGCTCGGAAAGGCGGTCGAAGCTTGTCCATGACCCTGCGACTGAACGTGGCAAGGGGGTTGCGACTGTTACACAGTCGACCAAGCGCCCTCGGACCACCTCTCCGGCGCCGACTGAAAAGGCGTCGAAGCAGCCGAGGGCGGCCCCGTCAAAGCCGACCAAGCTCCTGCCGAAGATGAAGGTGTCCATCCCCACCATATCAGGGTAATCATGCTGCTTAAGTCTTCTTGTTTTGTGCGAACTTTATCTCTGGTTGGCACTGGAGTTAGTCGACTGATTCTTTGGAGTTGCAGTGCTGCTACTTCTGAGACCTCAGCCCGGGCTGACGACCATGAGATGGAGGACGCAGCAACCTCAAAACCTGGTACTATACTCTTAACACCGTTTCTAGTCGACTGACTCATGATCTCTAATTCTGATTCTTTTCTGTAGCTCCATCCAATGTTGTTATCACTCTCCCTGATGATGATGAAGATGAGGAACCGCTGAAGCACAGAAGGAGTAGGAAAGCGTCTGCCGGCAGGGTGCCCCAGGATGTGACGGTGCCTGAGACTCTGGTCGCGGAGGAGGAGAACACCACTCGACACACTGTGTCCTTCGCAGATCCACTGACGAGTGCTCTGCAGCCCTCCCTCTTCATGATGCACCACGTCCCAGAGGACCAAGCTGGCGCCGCGAAGGAGGCGATACGCCAGGTAGGGATCATGATGGAGCAGTTGAAGACCATCCGGGATGCGAGCCAGGCAGCTTACGACGCCAGTTCCGCCCTTCAAAGCAATGTTCAGGTCAGTCGACCACCGCTTGTTCTGTTAGGATATGCTATCAAAAACTTTTCTTTCCATAATTTATAGTAATCACCCACTGGGTGTGTCGATTTAACCTCCGTGTTAGCGGGGGCACGCTGAGTGCGCCCGCTGGGTGTAGTCCCCAAGGCTAAGGTCGACTGCTGGTAGTCGGCCTTAGGCTTTATAAGTTCAGTCTTTCCGTCATTCGACTATGGCGAATGGATTTCGCAAACCGGTGGGGGCGCGCTGAGTGCACCCACTGGGTGTAGTCCCCAAGGCTGAGGTTGACTGCTGGCAGTCGGCCTTAGGCTTTATAAGTTCAGTCTTTCCGTCATTCGACTATGGCGACTGGATTTCGCAAACCGGTGGGGGCGCGCTGAGTGCACCCACTGGGTGTAGTCCCCAAGGCTGAGGTTGACTGCTGGCAGTCGGCCTTAGGCTTTATAAGTTCAGTCTTTCCGTCATTCGACTATGGCGACTGGATTTCGCAAATCAGTGGGGGCACGCTGAGTGCACCCACTGGGTGTAGTCCCCGAGACTGTGGTCGACTGCTTGCAGTCGATTACATTCTTAAAGAATACATCTTGTTTTTTTGAGGTCGACTGGTCGACTCTGTCTTCAATAGGATTAGTGGGGGCACGCTGAGTGCACCCACTGGGTGTAGTCCCCGAGACTACGGTCAAATGCTTGTATTCGGCTGTAGTCTTAGAAACGCATGATTTTTCCTTTTCCACTCGGAAGTGAATTATCTTTGACATTTAGTCGATTGATTCTTCGCAGAGATCCTGTGACCTTGCGGCTCGCTACACTGAGCTGGAAAACAAGCACATTCAGCTTGAGCTGGATTTGAAGCTGGTTCAGGAGAATCTGACGAAGGCAAAGGAGGAGACCAAAGGTATGTTTGGTGAGACCTCGACGACTGCTTTTTCCCTTTATTTGTTTCAAAATCTGATCTTGCTGTAACTTGCAGGTAAGGTGAAGGAGGCCCAACAGAAAAAAGACCTTGAACTAGCTGAGAAGATCAAGCTTGCTGACGAGAAGTTAGCTTCAGTCACCAAGCTTGAACAAGAAAATACCAATCTGAAAGCTGCTCTTGGGAAGAAAAATGATCTGGAGGCCTTCCTGAGTGGTCTTGCCAAGAAGCTGTTCCTTATGCTTGAAGGTAAACCTTTACGCTCAACAATCATTTTCAACTGTGATTTTTCCATTCGACCATTGCCTTGACTCGGTGATCGCCCTTGCAGAATTTTGTTAAGACTTTGAAGAAGAGACTAGCCGGCTGGAACCAAACCTTGACCCCGTCAATTCTCCGGTGAACGACGAAGTTGCCATGAATGTTTTCCGACTGGAGTCCCGTGTTGCAGCTGTCGTGGACTATCTTGCAAGGCTGAAGGTCGCCACATCTCGCATCGACTCAACGCTCTGGCCCAGGGAGACACTCCAGAACGACCTCGAGTCGCTGATGGCTCGCTTGAACACGGTCCCTGGTCGAGTGCAGGAGTGGAAAAAGTCCTCGGCTCGGTGCCGTGCAGATGTTGCTCTGTGTCTGGCCCGAGTCCACTGCAAAGATGCGCGAGAAGACAAGCTGGCGGCCCTCCGGGTGGCCAACACCAAGAAACACGACTTCAGGTCCTTTATGGAAACTTTCATTGCTGCTGCCACTCGGATCACAGATGGAATTGATCTTGATGAGTTTGGTGCACCTTCCAGCCCTCCACAGGAGGGGTAAAAAACTTCTTTTAAGCTCGACGCTTTAAATTTGCCTCGGTATGCCGAGTGGAGTTGTAACCGATAAACCTTAACAGGCTTAGCACCTGAGCACTTTCGGTTCCTTTAGGTATCGTTCCGAACTTGAACTTGATGTTTGAATATGATTGCTTTTGGCTTGAAATGTCTTTTGCAGGTTCAAAGCAAGACGCTCACTGCAGTCGACTTATTCCTTAATCCACTTAGGTGAGCGCTGGGCTGCAGCTAAGCCCCCGAGTGAGGGGTTTGCTCTTCACTCGGTAGGATTTTTATATCTTAGGTGAGCACTGGGTTGCAGCTAAGCCCCCGAGTGAGAGGTTTGCTCTTCACTCGGTAGGATTTTTATATCTTAGGCGAGCACTGGGCTGCAGCTAAGCCCCCGAGTGAGAGGTTTGCTCTTCACTCGGTAGGATTTTTATATCTTAGGCGAGCACTGGGCTGCAGCTAAGCCCCCGAGTGAGGGGTTTTCTCTTCACTCGGTAGGATTTTTATATCTTA
>NC_041390.1:407107321-407127904 GCF_002162155.2 Triticum dicoccoides | reverse complement strand
TTTGCTCTTCACTCGGTAGGATTTTTATATCTTAGGCGAGCACTGGGCTGCAGCTAAGCCCCCGAGTGAGAGGTTTGCTCTTCACTCGGTAGGATTTTTATATCTTAGGCGAGCACTGGGCTGCAGCTAAGCCCCCGAGTGAGAGGTTTGCTCTTCACTCGGTAGGATTTTTATACCTTAGGTGAGCACTGGGCTGCAGCTAAGCCCCCGAGTGAGAGGTTTGCTCTTCACTCGGTAGGATTTTTATACCTTAGGCGAGCATTGGGTTGCAGCTAAGCCCCCGAGTGAGAGGTTTGCTCTTCACTCGGTAGGATTTTGATAACTTAGGCGAGTACTTGGACTGCAGCTAAGCCTCCGAGTGGAAGTCTGGCTTACCACTCGGTAGGATTTTTATAACTTAGGCGAGTACTTGGACTGCAGCTAAGCCTCTGAGTGGAAGTCTGGCTTACCACTCGGTAGGATTTTTATAACTTAGGCGAGTACTTGGACTGCAGCTAAGCCCCCGAGTGGAAGTCTGGCTTACCACTCGGTAGGATTTTATTTAATCTTAGGCGAAACGGATTCGCAGCTAAGCCTCCGAGTGGGAGTCTGGCTCACCACTCGGTAAGGATTTTTACAAACTTAGGCGAAATGGATTCGCGGCTAAGTCACCCACTGAGGGGAAAATTTTATTGGACAAAATAAAAAGTGACAAAAATTATGGAGGAACTATGACACTATTATTTTGAAATCCATGAACTACAGGAGTACTTTATTGCAACTCATCCGAGTGATAAACTTAAGTGTAAAATGGGCGGAGTAGTTCCGCGTTCCAAGCTCGGGGCTCGTCGATATTATGTTCAACGTTGTAAAGACGGTACGCCCCGTTGTGGAGAACTTTGGTGACAATGAAGGGTCCTTCCCAAGAAGGAGCAAGCTTGTGATGTTAATTCTAATCCACTCGGAGAACTAAATCTCCTTCCTGGAAGGCTCGACCCCTCACATTTCTGGCGTGGAAACGACGCAAATCTTGTTGGTAGATGGTCGATTGGATCAGAGCCATCTCCCTTTCTTCCTCTAAAAGGTCGACTGCGTCCTGCCGCGCTTGTTCAGCTTCTGCTTCGTTGTAGATCTCAACTCGAGGAGCATTGTGGAGAAGATCACTCGGCAAGACTGCTTCAGCTCCGTAGACCAAGAAGAATGGAGTTCTTCCGGTCGATCGATTAGGTGTGGTCCGCAGTCCCCAAAGCACCAAGGGAAGTTCGTCGACCCACGCTCCAGCTGCATGCTTGAGATCACGCATCAGTCGGGGTTTCAATCCCTTGAGAATCAGGCCATTGGCTCGCTCTGCTTGTCCATTCGTCTGCGGATGGGCAACTGAAGCGTAGTCGACTCGTGTGCCTTGAGAGTTGCAGAAATCCCTGAATTCCTCTGAGTCAAAGTTCGACCCATTATCCGTAATGATGTTGTGCGGGACTCCATATCTGAATATCAGTTCCCTGATGAAGCTAACAACAGTACCGGCGTCAAGGTTCTTGATTGGTTTAGCCTCAATCCACTTGGTGAACTTGTCGACTGCCACCAGTACATGCGTGAAGCCACTTCGACCTGTTCTCAAAGGACCGACCATGTCCAATCCCCATACTGCGAAAGGCCAGACGAGTGGAATGGTCTTCAGAGCTGATGCAGGCTTGTGCGACATATTCGAGTAGAACTGACATCCTTCACACTTATCTACTATTTCCTTTGCCATCTCATTCGCCTTTGGCCAGTAAAATCCGGCTCGGTATGCTTTGGCCATGATGGTCCGAGAGGACGCATGATGACCACAGGTCCCCGAGTGGATAGCATTAAGGATGATTCGACCTTCTTCTGGTGTTATGCACTTCTGACCAACTCCAGTCGCGCTTTCTCTATATAACTGTCCTTTGATTACGGTAAAGGCTTTAGATCGACGGACGATCTGTCGAGCCTCTTCCTCATCCTCCGGAAGCTCTTTTCTCAGGATATACGCGATATACGGAACTGTCCAGTCGGGAATGACCACCAAGACCTCCATGACCAAGTCGACCACTGCTGGGACTTCAACCTCAGTCGGATCTGTGGCACTCTTGGGCTGTGGAGCTTCTTTAGTGAAAGGATCTTCTTTGACTGACGGAGTGTGTATATGCTCCAAGAACACACCACTCGGAATGGCTCCTCTCTCGGAACCTATCTTTGCTAGATCATCAGCTGCTTGATTTTTCAGTCGGGGTATATGATGGAGCTCCAACCCCTCGAACTTCTTTTCCAGCTTCCTCACTGCACTGCAGTATCCAGTCATGGCTGGGCTTCTCACGTCCCACTCCTTCATCACTTGGTTGACCACTAAATCTGAATCGCCATAGACCATCAGGAGACGGACGCCGAGTGAAATGGCCATGCGCAATCCGTATAAGAGGGCCTCATACTCTGCCTCATTGTTGGAGGAATCAAAGTGAATCTGGAGCACATATCTGAGCTTATCTCCTCTGGGGGAAACCAGGACAACCCCAGCACCGGAACCATTCAACATCTTAGAGCCATCAAAAAACATGGTCCAATGCTCCGAGTGAACTTCAGTCGGCTACTGCTGTTCAATCCACTTGGCGAGGAAATCTTCTATTGCCTGGGACTTAATGGCTTTCTTTGCCTCAAACTTGATATCAAGGGGAAGAAGTTCAATCGCCCATTTCGCCACTCGACCAGTTGCATCTCTGTTGTGCAAAATCTCTGATAGTGGAGCGTCGCTGACGACTGTGATGGAATGATCAGAGAAATAATGAGCAACCTTCTTTGTGGTCATGTATATTCCATACACAAGCTTCCGATAATGAGGATATCTCTGCTTGGATGGAGTCAAGACTTCAGACAAATAATACACAGGGCATTGAACTTTGAAAGCTTTTCCTTCTTCTTCCCGCTCGACCGTAAGCACTGTACTGACGACTTGTCCTGTGGCTGCGATATAAAGCAACAGAGGCTCTTTGCTGATTGGAGCAGCAAGCACCGGCTAGGTGGAGAGCAGAGCTTTTAGCTCGGCAAATGCTGCATCAGCTTTTGGAGTCCACTCGAACTTGTCTGCCTTCTTCATTAGTCGGTAAAGAGGCAATGCCTTTTCACCGAGTCGTGATATGAATCGACTTAATGCGGCCAAGCATCCAGTAAGCTTCTGGACATCGTGCACTCGCACAGGGCGTTTCATTCGGAGAATAGTGCCGATCTTTTCTGGATTAGCGTCGATCCCTCGCTCGGAAATGAGAAAACCGAGTAACTTGCCACTGGGAACTCCGAATGTGCACTTTGATGGATTGAGCTTGATATCATACCTTATGAGGTTGGCAAATGTTTCGGCGAGGTCAGCGAGCAGGTCGGAACCTTTTCGTGACTTGACGACGATATCATCCATATACGCTTCCACATTCCGACTGATTTGAGTGAGTAGACACTTCTGAATCATTCGCATAAATGTGGCTCCGGCATTCTTGAGGCCGAATGGCATGGTGATATAGCAGAAGCACCCGAATGGAGTGATGAAAGCTGTTTTTACCTCGTCGGGTCCGTACAGACAGATCTGGTGGTACCCGGAGTAGGCGTCTAGAAAAGACAATCTCTCGCATCCCGCGGTCGAGTCAACAATTTGATCTATGCGAGGGAGAGGAAAATGATCTTTCGGGCATGCCCGGTTGATGTGCTTGAAATCAATGCACATTCGGAGCGATTTGTCCTTCTTAGGAACCATGACGACATTAGCGAGCCATTCAGAGTGGTATATCTCTCGGATAAATCCTGCCACCAACAGTCGAGCCACTTCCTCACCAATGGCTTTTCTCTTCTGGACGGCGGACCGCCGAAGATGCTCTTTGACTGGTTTTGCTGATGAGTCGACTCTTAGGCGATGCTCAACCAGTCCCCTAGGAACACCTGGCATGTCAGCGGGCTTCCATGCAAAAATGTCCCAGTTCTCACGGAGGAACTGGATGAGCGCTTCTTCCTATTTCGGGTCGAGTGTTGTGGAGATGTGGGTCGGGGCTGCATCGGGGTCGGTTGGGTGAATGTGAACAGGCTTCGTCTCACCGGACGACTGAAATGCAGATTCTGTGCCGGGTTTCTTGGATCGCAACAAATCACTCGGATCTGCGTTTTGCTTGTATTCTTCAAACTCGACCGCTGTCACCTGGGAATCAGCAATCTTTGAGCCCTTCTGAAAGCACTCTTCTGCCTTTTTCCGATCACCGGTGACAGTGATCACTCCTTTGGGGCCGGGCATCTTCAATTTGAGGTACACGTAACATGGTCGAGCCATGAACCGTGCATAAGCTGGTCTCCCCAAAATGGCATGATATGCACTCTGAAAATCCACGACCTCAAACATCAACTTCTCTTTGCGAAAATGTTTCCAATCACCAAACACCACGTCCAGAGCTATTTGGCCGAGTGACTTGGCTTTCTTCCCTGGTATAACTCCATGAAAGCTCATGTTACTGGTGCTCAGTCGGGACATCAGAATGCACATTCCTTTCAGTGTGTCTGCATACAACAAATTCAGCCCGCTACCACCATCCATCAGCACTTTTGTCAGTCGAGTGCCTTCGACAACTGGATCGACCACCAAAGCTTGCCTCCTAGGGGTGGCAATATGAGTCGGGTGATCAGATTGGTCGAATGTGATGGGTGTTTGGGACCATCTCAGATAATTTGCTTTTGCTGGGGTAACCATGTTCACCTCGCGGTTAATGACTTTCAATCGACTCTTGCTTTCCACATCTGCAAAGATCATCAGAGTGGAGTTGACATGCGGATATCCTTCCTCACTGTCCTCCTTGTCTTCGGCCTTGTCCGACTCCTTTTCCTTGTCTTTAGACTGTTTTCCTTGAAACTCCTGGATCAGGAGTCGACATTGGCGAGTGGTATGCTTTGGGTAACTGATATTCCCCTCTTCATCTTTCTTCGTGTGGATGTGGCACGGCATATCCATCACGTCGTTCCCTTCTTTATCCTTTACCTTCTTAGGGTTCCAGGATCCTTTTGGTTTCCCTTTAAACTTTCCATGAGTCACGGCCAGAGCCTCTCCAGGAGCTGCCGGTTCAGCCTTCCGCTTCTGTTTCCGACTGGTGTTTCCCTTCTCCGACTGGCTCGGCTTGTGCTTGCCGCTTCGGAGTCGGTCTTCTTCTTCACCGTTGGCGTACTTGGTAGCAATTTCCATCATCCGACTCAAGGTCATGTCTCCGGTTCGACCAAATTTCAAACTCAATTCTCTGTTCTTGACACCATCCTTGAAGGCGCAGACTGCCTGATGATCAGATACATTCTCCACAGTATGGTGCAAAGTGATCCATCTCGGAATATACTCCCTGAGAGTCTTATTGGTCTTCTGCACGCAGACTTGCAGCTCCGTCAATCCAGCCGGTCGCTTGCAAGTTCCTTCAAACGTTCTGACGAACACTCGGGACGGATCTTCCCAAGTGTAAATGCTGCTAGGAGGTAACTGATTCAACCACGCTCTGGCAGAACCTTCCAACACGAGGGGCAAATGCTTCATGGCCACCTCGTCATTCCCACCACCAATCTGAACCGCCACTCGGTAGTCCTCAAGCCAAGTTTCAGGCTTAGACTCACCGGTGAACTTGCTGACTCCTGTTGCCAACCTGAAATTGGGAGGAATCACTGCGGCTCTGATAGCTCTGCTGAAACATTCCGGACCAGAAACGTGCACTCGACTGCTCGTGGGCGCATCTCTGTCGAGTCCACCTCGATGGGCTCTGTTCCGGTCGACCAAGCCTTGCACGATAATGGATCGCGCGTCGAAGCCTGGTTCTCTGCGGTCGACTGGAACTCTTCGCCCCGCACTGAGCTGACGTCTGTCATCTTGCTGCCGAGGAGCGTAAGACCCACCCCTCGGAGGGGAAGTGGGCACTCGACGCCTATCATCTCGGTCGTGTCGGTCTCCATATTGGTCTCGCCGATTCTCGCGCCCTTCACGCCGCGGAGGCGATCTGGGACTGTGAGCCGACTGAACCGTATTCGCAGCGACGGATCGACTGTGAATTCTGTTGCGCGACTGCGACACGGCTGAATTCTGATCTCCTGCTGCCCAGAGCAGATCCCTGATCTGCATCAAGCCTCTGCCAGCTTCCGACTGAGAGGGCTGGATGGACTCTGCTATACGGGTCGCAGCTGCTAAATTCTGGATTGGGGTTCGATATACCTGAGTCGGCGGGAAGAGTTGACGTCGATTGGCGTCGGGAACTCATTGCCGCGCGCGCTCGTCGAGTGCTCGCTGAAGATTCTCCAGGCGAGCGCGTTCGGCCAAATTGGCCAAACGTGCCTCCTCCAAGGCGCGAGCCTCGGGGGTTTCTCCTGTGATGGGAGTATGCAGGGCATCCATGTTCCTGCGGCGAAGTTCCTCTCTTTGAAGAGAGTCGAGTGGCTCGGGCTGGTACTCTTCGTGGTCTCGTGCGGGGTCGCCTCCGTCGCCTGCCCCACCATCACAGGCGAAACCAGGGGGGCTGCGAGGCCCGTCGACCATCAGGATTTCCGCCGCTGGATCACTGCTATCGCATTTGGATGCAGTCTCTACGGAGCCAGTCGACAGATCGAACAGGCCGTAGAGAGATTCGTCGGGCTCGTTTGCCGCAACTTGGGTGGTGGCCGTCTGGCGAGCCACCGCGCGTCTCACCCACCGCTGAAGCCTCGACCGACCCGAGCGCTTGCGCTGGCGGGAAACCGGGAGGGTGGTCGATAGGGGAGTCGACCGATATGGGGTCGACGGTTGCCGCAGCAGAACGCCGCGGACACATGCGCGAAAATGCGTCGCACGGCGGACGGGGAGCGCACCGACGTCGAGTGGAGCCTCCTGGAGCCAGGCAGAGTCATCGGCGACGAAGGTGAGAGCACCAAGACGAATCTCTCGACCCTCGACCAAAACTTCAGCAGCTACCATGAATGATGAAAGTACTCGGAAGAATCGCAACTTCTCCACAAAATCGCTAAAACACCCGCCCCAAGGTGGGCGCCAACTGTCGTGGATCTAAATCTGACAGTAGAGTGGGGGGTAGGTATGGAGAGGCAAGGTCCTAGCTATGGAGAGGTTGTAAACACAAGAGATGTACGAGTTCAGGCCCTTCTCGGAGGAAGTAAAAGCCCTACGTCTCGGAGCCCGGAGGCGGTCGAGTGCATTATGTGTATATGGATTACAGGGTGCCGAACCCTTCTGCCTGTGGAGGGGGGTGGCTTATATAGAGTGCGCCAGGACCCCAGCCAACCCACGTAATGAAGGGTTTAAGGTACATTAAGTCCGGGGCATTACTGGTAACGCCCCACATAAAGTGTCTTTACTATCATAAAGTCTACTCAATTACAAACCGTTGTAGTGCAGAGTGCGTCTTGACCTTCTGGTGGTCGAGTGAGTCTTCGTGGTCGAGTCCTTCAAGTTAGTCGAGTGAGTCCCTCATAGGTCGACTGGAAGGCGATCTCTTCTAAGGGTGTCCTTGGGCAGGGTACTTAGATCAGGTCTGTGACCCTACCCTAGGTACATGACTCCATCAGTGACCTCTTCCAATGAAATGGTGTTGCTAAGTTTGCTTCATTTAATTAGCTATAGACAAAAAATTGCCTTTTCACCTAGGTACACGAGCTTAGCCCCGTTTCTTCCTTGGGTCAACAAACTAGTCTCTCTCTTCTTGATTAACTTGCCACATCAGACTTTATGCCTATGTGGCAAGCTTAAGCATCGGTAGGAGCAAGTAAAATTAAGTACAATAGTGCACTTTACATGGCATTTTTGCATATGTGGAGGAAAGAGACGCAAGGAAAAAGTGGAGAAGTGGGCTCTCATGCAAGAGCCAACCTCTACTACATGGTGGAGCATTGGGAGAGGCACCTGTATGGAGGTGGTCAGGAATCGGGAGACTCATGCCGGTCGTAGCGACGCAGTTAAAATGATAATGGCAAGTCAAATCACGGGGCCCCACCTGTCCAGCAGTAACTCGCTGTCAAATTACACAGCCCTATGTTTGCAGCAGCCTACTCCCTCGTCTTCTCGCGTCTTTGTCGAACCGACTAGGCGGAACTGCCCGCCGCCTACCCCGCAGGAAAAGCCCCGCCCTCGACTTTTAAATAGTATACAGTATACTAATTTTGTATCCATGGATTGCGCCCACGCCATGGAGAAAAGCATCTAGAAACGGAGGAGAGATGGTGGTCTTGCAATAGAGAAGAGGGAGAGGCGAGACGGTGGTTTTGGAATGGAGATGATGGAGAGGAGAGGAGGTGGTTTTGCAATGGAGAAGATCAAAAGAGGGAGAGGCGAGACGGTGGTTTTGGAATGGAGATGATGGAGAGGAGAGGAGGTGGTTTTGCAATGGAGAAGAGGGAGAGGAGCGTGTGGCAGCGATTTTGGATTGGACGAGAGGGCCGGCGCACTGTGACTGGATTAAAATCAAAATCAATTTACCATTCAATTAAGAAAGCGACCCCACATTAACTAGTCTCCCTTTTATTCCGGGTCATAATTGACCATGATTTTCGCACATAAAATATATGTTATACGTTGCAAAAATAATATAATTTGAAAGTACATTCAGATACGAACCAAACGATACAATTTTTGGTGACATGCATTCACATTTTGCTTGTCAAATACAGTACGTGGTCAAACTTTGATCCAAAATACGCAAAACAACAAAAAAATACTTCCAAGACCAGCGCCACTCTTCTGCTCTTCTCCTCTTAAACCACCGCCGCTCCTCTCCTGTTCCAATCTAAATGCAGCGCCGCTCCTCTCCTCTTCCATTTCAAAACCACCGCCCCTCCTCTCCTATTCCAGTCCAAAACTAGCGTCGCTCCTCTCCCGCTCTAATCCAAAACCAGCGCTTCTCCTCTCCTCTTCCATTCAAAAACCACCGCCGGCGAGTGAAGGTGCTGTAGAGAAGTAGATCGATGGAGGAGTACAACCGATACGTGAGGATCGCAGACGGCGACCCTGTGAAGCTAGCTAGGATGTCTGAGATACAGTCTTGGTTTGACAACAAGGACCAACTAGCGGCGACGGCGACATCCATGGCCAAATATCTACAACAGAGCGAAAAGGCGGTGATACTCCCGGAGGGAGTCACGCCGGAGTACATAGAGCTGCTCCTCTAGGCCATGGAGCAAACAGATTCACCGAATCCGATCATGAGGGAGTGGTGGTGGGTGTATCGATCCCAAATGGAGCATCCACCAGAGATTGAAGGATCGAGCATCTATAGGGTGCCATTTGTGAGGGTGTCCTGCCAGAGCGAGCCGGTGGAGTCTTCGTCGACCGAACCCAACTGCAAGAGGAGAAAAGCAGTTGGCTCGACGACGCCTCCCCGCCATCGTCTCCCTCGCCATTCACATCGTCTCACGGGGCGGCTGTCTGCCGCCAAAGAATAGGAGGGGCTGCCCGCCCCCCCAGCCCAATAGTCGGGCAGGTTGTGAATTGTCAGGAGGAGCTTAGGGTTGTCAATATTTGCAGGTTGTGAATTGTGTTTTGTGTTGTGTATTTTGAGAGTACTTTCAGATATGAATGTCTTTTGAATTTCAGATTTGCAGTATTGAGCATATGAAGTATTTTATGAATTCTAGATCTATTTTTAGCACTTCAAAAAATGTAGTTTCATAGGAGTATAAAAGTGCAGACAATGTGATTCTCATAGAAGAAACTGCAAGTTTCAGTTTCAGATAAGAAACTGCAAGTTCAGTTTCAGATAAGAATCTGCAACTTTCAGAGGCAGAGCATTTATATTAACATGGCCTTTTCAAACAAGGTTAACATCATGTTGGAAGTTTTATTCATGGTCGAAAATGGAACTACCAGCCAGTCAACATCATGTTGATCAACATTCATGCATAGCACATCTTCATATGATTAACAGTCAAAATGCCCACACAATGTCGAGTGTGCGAAACACACAGAAAACGAGGGACGAAGTTTTGGCAAGTGTTGGACGTGGTTTTGGGCTTCCCCGTCTAGGCTTTCATTTTTAACATGCGCAGCCCACGACCTCGGATGGGAGGTCCATAGGCCTGTTTGTATTTTCTTAGGGCCGTCATGTATCGACAGGCCTATGGACCTCCCATCCGAGGTTTTATTTTTGGTAGCCCAATTTATGTATTTTTTTGAAGAAAACGCAGAGGTCTGTTCTATTTTTCTATATAAGAATAAGAACACCAGGTCCAACTTATGTTTCCCTTCTAACTATATTATATATATTTAAATTATTTTATATGTTGAATATTTAGTTCACATAACTGGCAAATAGATGACCGCTCTCGCGATCACCTTTGCCCCCGCCACCACCTCCACCCTCGCCGCCGCCCCCGCCACTACCTCCACCCTCGCCGCCGCCATAGATCTCGCCGCCACCCCCCGCCTCCTGACTCCGGGCACGCCTGCCACCCTCAGCAAGTCCGCTCGCCATATCCACAGGGGAATGGCTGGAAGACAGGCAGATGCACAAGATACATCTCCCACATGTCTACAAAGCCTTCCCGCGGATGCTCCAGCCGCTCAACTCCGTCGTGCTGGCGGTGCTACGGGAGACTCGAGGGAGGATATGGAGGGAGCGGGCGATGCGGATCCGCGATGACGCTCCCTCCTCGACCCAGTGCACGCGCGAATGTAGGGAAGCAGAGGAGGAAGCTGCGAGGGAGGAAGCCGAGGAGGGACCGAATCCGTTCTCTCACTCGCGCAGGTATGCTCAGATGTGCAAGGATCATGTGGATTGGGAGCTACTGAATCTAGCCCTGCGGATCTACTTCGAAGGAGATTTCTCGGAGAAGCACATGATGCCCCACCCTAGAGAGCCGCCGATTGCGTTCGTTCGATGGGCGAAAGGAGAAGTCAATTCAAGAGATCCACGCCGTGCTGCGAGATGGGAATGCTTGACTGGACTCATGCCCACCAGCACGCCACCGAAGCTGGAGCAGGTGGATCCCCTACCTTACCTCCCCCTCAAACTTGCAGAAGATTGAAATTAGGCTTGCAATCTACTTCAATTGAGCTGTCTGGTGGTTATTTCTGCTTCCTGAGAGACAACATCTGGCTAGAGGATGAGAAGGAACCAGGAACTCCGATGAATTTCCCCTATCACAATGGGGGGAAGCGCCGGTTGGGTAGTGGTACGGCCCAACTCCGCCCCAAATGGGGCACAATCTGGGCAGGCTCCTGTAATTGCCCAAGATCAATCTGCTGGTGGTTCTAACTCTCAGATTAGTGGGAAATCTCAAGGCAAGAATCAGCAAAAGAAGAGACATGACATCCATAAAACTGCTCCTGCCCCTGCTTCGGGCCTTATGGCATACTCTGAGGTGATCTGCTACAACTATGGGGAACCAGGGCATCATTTGGATAAATGTGTCAAGCCCATGAGTTGTTTTATCTGCAAAATGGTTACTTATAAAGTTGAAAATTGCCCTGTCAGAAGGAAAACCCATAGTTCTGATAGATATGTTGGAAGTGCTGCTCCAGGATTAGGGTTCTACCACATAGACCCACCTGATGAAAATGCTCAGTATCATGGTTCCCTGAAGAATGTGGGGATTGTTCTGGTAGAAGCTGGTGAAGTGACCAAGCAGGAACTTGCCACTAAGTTTGCAGACATTTGCAAAACCAACTGGCCCTGGCCAATCAATGCCCTAGGTGAGTTGACATTCTTGGTCAAATTCCCTCCTGAAATAGATGTAGTTCAAGTTGCTGGATACCCCTGTTTTGGTCTCAAAAAAGACAATGTTGTAGTCAATGTTGAAGTCTGGAAAGCCAGGATTGAGGCTGAAGAGGACCTCCAGGAAACTTGGATCAAGATCATGAAATTGAACCCCCAAGTGGTGTGACTGGACTATGCTGGATCAAATCACTTCCACTATGGGGGTCTTACTGGATGTGGATTGGCAGCATAATTTCAAGTCATTCTATGAAACTGTTAGGGTCAAAATCATATGTAAAGATCCCTCCAAAATCCCTGCTGAAAGGCTTTTTGAAGTTGGGAACAAAATCTACAAGCTACTCATTGAGGTGGAGTCCTTAACCCCCACTGAAACTGGCACCTCCACCAACCTCTCTGCTGGTACCAATCTTACTAAAGATGTTGAATCCAACAGGAGCTCTAGATCTGAATCAGATAAAGGCCCTACTGCCAATTCTGGGCCCCTAACATCAGAGGACAGTCTTTGGCCACAATCAGATGCTTGGAGAAACTACACCCACTTCAGTCCTCAAGACACACGTCCCTGATTCTCCATACACTCCTCAACTTAGCATCCAGGAAAAGATCTTGAATTCTGTGCTTGATGAAACTGATGGATTCAACGTCCTCAGGGAAATGGAGCTCCTGGAAGATGATGATCTGATGGAATTAGAAGGTTTTGTAGATCTACAAGAGGATCAAGAGGCACTTGTTGAAACAACTGAACTCCCAGACAATTTGGACTCAAAATACAACTCTGACTTCCCTACCCTTCCTAAGGAGAAGCACCTTCCCAAATGGGGTCCTGTTCAAGCCACCAGAACCAGTGCCAGGGTAGCTGGTGACAAGAGAACCATTATTGAAAAGGCTCAACAGCTCAAAGAGGTTCAGATCCTGGAAGTGCAAAAACCCCATGGTATGAAACACACTTCCTTCTCCAACTTTAATGATCATTCCTTCAATGCCATTGCTGCTAAGATTGGAGTAGATGTTACTTCTCTTAATGATGGCATTGAATGCTCTTCCTTTATTTACCCTCACCAAAACAGATCTGAAGGCTCTGTTTGTGAGAATTTTTCTCTAGATGGTAGTTCTATTTTAGTCTGCCTTCGATAAACTTGACCTTGATTTCCTTATGAAACTCCTGGAGCTTAGAGGTTTTGGGGGTAAATGGACTAGTTGGATCCAGCAACTTAATCATGGGGGGTCTGTTGGGGTCAAGTTAAATAACTGTGAAAGTGATTTTTTCCTTGCTGGTAAAGGCCTTAGGCAAGGTGACCCCATCTCCCGCTTTTGTTTAATTTAGTAATGGACGTTCTTACTAAAATGCTGAGCAAAGCTGCTGATCATAGTCTGATTGCAGGCCTCTGTTCCGAGGTCTGCCCTGGTGGCATCATCTGCCTTCAATATGCAGATGATACCATCCTTTTCTTAGACAATGACTCCACACATGCTAGCAATCTGAAAACTGTTCTAACCTGTTTTGAACAAGTCTCAGGCATGAGAATCGACTACTCTAAAAGTGAACTCATCCCTATCAACATGGATAATCAGGAGTTAGCTGACTTCCTCTCTATTCTAGTCTGTAATAAAGGTAACTTCCCCATTAAGTACCTAGGTATCCGTCTCCACTATCATAAACTGAGGAGAGAAGATATCCAACCCCTTCTGGATAAAATCATTAAAAGGATTGCTGGGTGGAGGGGCAAACTTCTCTCTTACAGAGGTAGATTGATCCTCATACAAGCTTGTTTGGCTAGCATTCCAGTGTATCTCCTCTCCTTCTTCAAGTTCCATAAATGGGCAGTGAACCTCATCAATTCTCAGATGTCTCATTGCTTGTGGAATGATTTTGAGGGAAATATGAAGCTACACCTTGCTAATTGGGCCCTAGTCTCTATGAAAAAAGATTTTGGAGGCCTAGGCATACCTAACCTCCATGAAATTAGCATCTGTCTTCTAGGGTCTTGGATTAAAAGATTCTATGAGGAAGACGTGAAACCCTGGAAGCTTCTTATTACCCATAAATACCTAGGAAATAAACCTAATATTTTTGTCCCTTCCTCCAACCCTAAGACCTCTAGATTCTGGAAAGGATTAAAATCTATTATGCATGCTGTGAAATTTGGCTACAGATGGAACATAGGGGATGGGAGCAGAACCAGGTTTTGGGAAGAAATGGTTTGGCACATCCCCCCTAGCAGTCCAATTTTCGCCTATTTACCATGTCTTCAATGAGCTTAACAAAAGTGTCAATGAAGTTTGGGACGGTCAATGCTTAAAACTCTCTTTTAGAAGGAACTTTAGTGATAGTCTCATGAAACAATGGTTCCAGTTGGAGGAAATTGTCAAAAGCATTACCTTTACTGCCGAGCCAGGTGCCCTAATTTGGCAGCTGGACAATAAGGGGAAGTATTCCTCCAGCTCCCTCTATCATTATATCAACTTTAGAGGGGTTCAACCCGTGTTTATCCCTATTGTCTGGAAATTGAGAGTTCCCCCTAAAATTCATGTATTTCTCTGGCTTCTCTACAAAAACAAATTGATGACTAGGGATAACCTTAGGAAGAGACACATAATCAAACCCCTTGATTGTGTTTACTGCTTGGAACAAGAGTCTTGTTCTCACCTATTTTTTGAATGTATAGTTGCTAAACATCTCTGGGCCCACATTAGGAAATATTTCTCTAGTCAGATGGGCTCATCCTTCGAATCTGTCGCCAGATTCTGGATTGCTACCAAAAAGTGCTCCGTTTTAAATACTATTAGCTCAGCTGTCCTTTGGTGCCTCTGGAAATATAGAAATGCTATGATTTTTAGTAACACCTCCTGGATTTCCATTCCGCAGGTCTTGAGGTTGATCAGGAACATGGTCAGGAACTGGGAGATTCTCCTCCGGATCGGACAAGGACAAGTTGATGAGCTTCGTGGAAACCCTAACAAGGTCCCTCCAGAAACCGTTGGCGATCACTTGTGGCTGAACAAGGCTCAACCTGCTCTAGGGCTGGACCCGTGGGCTCGTCTCAAGACCCCTGGCGCCGAAAAAGAGGGACATCCACCATGCTACGCCTTCCAGCCCGGTGTCTCCGCTTGCTTACTGGTCGCCGCAGGCTGACACGGCCCCTCGGCTGAAGACCATGAAGGCTTCGCTGGACCCTCCTTGTGTCATTTGAGTGCTCTATCCGCTCTGCCTTTGGCACCGCTCGGGTGATTTGTGTTATTCAGAGAACTTGTTCATCCACACCCCTAGTTTGTAGTTTTTCTACCTTTGCTTTCGAACTGCTCTTTGAGCTGCTGTATCAGAATATGTTGTGGTTTCATTCTCAGCAATGGAACCGGGGAGATGCTCCCTATTTTTCTAAAAAAATTTATTTTATATGTTATTATATATTATTTTTATTGTCATCATATATTTAACAGATACTTACATATGTAAGAAAACAATATCCCACATCTTATTAACTTATAAAAATAATTTCTTAACAAATAAAATCCAGGATTGTTTTGGCACTAAAATCCTAGTGACTGTGTACAAAAGCTTGGTAAGATTTAAGGACGAATGTAATAATATCACTTATTATTTAAATATATTTATAACAAAATGCTCAACCCCTTTTTATTTTTTGATAACATTGCTGGCCCAACCCAACATTATAGTTAGAATCAGCCCAGCAAAATCATGTATTTTGAGAAAGTGCAAATGGCCTGTAATTTTTTAGGAAATAAAATAAATGGGCCGCATGGACGCTACATTATTTGTTCACCCAGCCCAGCTAATGGACGTAATTCAAAAAAAGATCAAATTGACTGTAAATTCTACCACGCAAAAAAAGACTGTAAATTCTAAAAAAATGGGTTGAATACGTGCCACATTTTTGGAGGCTGAAATGTGGGCCAATAGGTCGAAGCCAACGCAAGTCGTTGTCAATTTAGTCAACAAATGATTCTAACATGTTAGTCATTGGATTTACATCCAACGACCGGCATCCATCTTCAATCTCTCGTCTTCTTCCTCCAGCGCCGCCGGGACCACCTCCCGCCTCTTGCTGCTAGCAGCTCTGCTTAGCACGCTTTGCTATGAAGTGCTACTCCATCGTTGGTCAGGCCATCCCTCCACCCCTCCACACCTCATGTTCTTCTCCACCGACTGTCGAACCACACTGCACTTGAAACAGTTAACCCTCGTACACCTCTCCGTCTGCGACTCTACTCCCGCATCTTCCCATCTCTGTCTCGTTGCTCTCCGGGGCCTCGCCGTCGTCCACCACCTTGGATGCGCTCGGCGCGGCGTGGTCAACATGGTCAACGAACGACACCATCGGAGGTAGACTGTGCGTGGAGAGACTAACAGCTGGTCCACGGCCGCACACAAGGAAATGCCTCCTTATTACGCGCAAAATAATGATTCCTCCACCTGACATCTGGGACCCACCGGAAGGGCCTCCGTATTTAGCGAAAATAACGTGTCCCCGCTGACATGTTGGACCCACTAGCTATCTTCGCAAGCAAGGAAGTGCCTCCTTATTACACAAAAAATGAATATTCCCCCTGCCAGCTGGAACCCAGCATAGTGGGAGGCTGACTTGTGGGCCTACCAAGTTGACGGGGACGGAGGGCTTTGTCAACTTAGTCAATATGAATGATTCTAGCTCCTGTTACCATACGATGTTCATCCAACGGCCATAGTGCTTCTTCAACCTCTGGTCTTCTTGCTCCAGCCTCCCAAACCAGCGCCGGTCGTGCCGCGTGCTCCTGCCCCCCGTGGCCGGCTGTGATGCCGCAGAGGCCTCACCACCCCCTACTACTCCGACCGCTGGCCAGGCCATCCCTCTACTCACCCACACCCCCTATTATTCTGCGGCGACAGCAGCCTCACAGCGCAGCCGAACCTGTGAACCCTTGTACTCCTCTTCGCGTGGGCATCCACTGTTGCGTCTTCCCCGGCTCCGAGTCATCCCCTTCCTAGTCCTCGCCGTCGTCTACCTCCGTGGTGCTCTCGGCGCGGCGTGGTCAACATGATCAAGGAACGACTTCCATTGGACGTGGACTGTACGTGGAGAGGCTGACACCTGGGTCCACGGCCGCAGCAAGGAAGTGCCTCCTTATCACGCGCAAAATAATGATTCCTCCACCTGACAGCGGGGACCCACCGGACGGGCCACCGTATTTCGAAAAAAACATTTCCCCAGACTGCTGGGACCCACCAGCTATATCTTCGCACACAAGGAAGTGTGTCCGAAAAAAAAATGATTCGCCCCCCTGACTGTTGGGACCCACCAGCTACATCTTCGCACGCAAGGAAGTGCCTGACAGTCGGGACCCACCTGGTCGAAGCGTACGTAGCGTTGTCATTCTGGTCGCGAACGTGTACGTACATATATACTGGTGGATGTAGAGGCGCGCACGTGTCGTAGTAGAGGCGCGTACGTGTCGTAGTAGAGGCGCGCATGTAGCATGTACACGTACGTATAGCGGCCAGGGTGCAAGAAAGAAAATATGGCCACGTATGTGTACATACGGGCGGGGTCTCGAACGCCAACTCGCGCATAGTACGGCCATGGCTCGTGTACATGGCTGGGTCGGAACGGAGAAACGGCGTCGTCAACATGTTCATGGGGAGGCAACGGAATGCGTTGTGTTCATCGGGAGGCAACGGAATGCGTCGTGTTCATCGGGAGGCAACGGAATGCGTAGTGTTCATCGGGAGGCAATGGACGCGTGGGAGCCAACCGGCTGGGTAGGAACAGAATGCGTGGTCGTGTTCATCGGGAGGGCTTAGACGGAACAGGCGATGGAAATGACGGGGTCCTGTTGATCGGGAGGGGTCTGGCATACCGCAAAATGGAGGAAATGGACCTCCTACGGTCAAAACAGGGGTCCTGTTGATCGGGAGGGGTGTGGCGTACCGCAAAATGAACGAAATGGACCTCCTACGGTAGAAACCGGGGTCCTGTTGATCGGGAGGGGTGTGGCGTACCACAAAACGGACGAAACGGACTTGTGTTGGAGCGCTACGGTCGAAACTGGGGTCCTGTTCATCGGGAGGGGTGTGGCGTACCGCAAAACGGGACTCCACGGGATACTGTTCATCTCCACCGTCGACCTCCTCCAGCCTCCACGGGCTACCATCGACCTCCTCTAGCCTCCACGGGCTCCTGTTCATCCAGCCTCCACTGCGCGCTACTCCACCAGCTACTGTTCAACCACCCCTCCACGGGCACCCCTCCACCATCTACTGTTCATCCAGCCCTCCACACCACGGGGTCCTGTTCAACCACCACTCCACAGGCACCCCTCCACCGTCTACTGTTCATCCAGCCCTCCACCACACCACGGGGTCCTGTTCATCCAGAGGTAACGCCACCGCTCACTGTTCATCCACCCCCCCGCAATGCTCACTGTTCATCCCAGAGGCAACATCGATCGGCTTCAGTTAGCAGCAGTAGCGAAGGAATCGCTCGATCGGGTTCAGTTAACAGCCATCGATCGATCGCTCGGGTTCAGTAACGCGTAGCCTGCAGTGCAATCGCTCGGGTTCAGTTAGAGCCCAACCCCTCGCTCGGGTTCAGTTACAGCCAACGCCTTGCACACACGCGCGTACGTGTACGAGAGAAACGCGCATCGCTCGGCCCCCGACCTCCCATCGTAACCGGGAACTCCCCAAAATTTTCCTCCCCCTCGCTTCTACCATGGTTTTTTCCATCATGGACGGCCCAAAGAATGTCCTGCATCTGCGTCTCCGGCCCGCCCAGGAAGAAAAGCCCATTTTCTGTCATGATTTTTTGTCATAGAAGTAGGAGCCCACCACATCTATGATGATACCGGGTTTTGTCACAATTATCGTCATAGAAGTGTCATATGTATGACAGAAAAAAAATTGTTCGGCCCAAAATGTCATGGATGTGTCTTTTTTTTGTAGTGCCTTCAGTTGATCTGATGATCCTGTCATGGGGAATGCAAAAGTACTAATATTACTGGTATATAATTATGTTTTCTCAATGGAGGGGAACATTACTAGGCGATGCCTTCTTGAATTTCTCCAGTTCGGCGGTAGCAACAGCTAGCTGGGTCCGACACTTTTCCAGCTCTTGAGTCAACAGGTTGTTCTTCGCTGGGAGCACATGGTTATACAATGATCCTTAAATCAGTTGTATCAACTGCTTCAAGTCTCAAGGGGTACTGGTATATAATTATCAGATTTGTACAAATGTGTACTTACTCGCATATCTTTCAAATGCTGGTATGTGGCTCTGGTAAGCCCATCTCGAGCATCTCAAATGTATGCATCAGCTGAGCTGAAGGCATTGAATGCCTCTTCTGTAAAGTCGGGGTCACGAAGAACGGCCCACCAGCGCTGATGATTCATGGCGCTTTCCACTTTAGAGTTTGTGACGGATACATCATCAGAATCCTCTATTAAAGGACAATCCGGCGTCACTCTCATATTAGCCCTTGCCTTTAAGGCAGGGTCTGGAACCTGACTTGTGGAGGCACGGCCGGCAGGATCTCCGGACATAGTCCGGTGAACACTTTTCCTGATAAGACACGGCGGATAATGTCGTAGTTTGATGTGACTACCAGGGGGCATGATTAGAAAACCATACCTCTTTGATGAAGGTTTTGTCGTGTTGTCGTTCACCTTCCTCTTCAAAGATTTGCTCGGCGCGGGCGTCGCTCTCCTAGGAGATGCCTCTGGTGCACGTTGAGGCGTCGGCGCCTCCCCATTGGAGCACAAAATAGTGCGGTGGGTGAGGCGTAATGGGGAAGCTCTTTAGAAGAAGGTGTCACTTGATTACTTACATGCGAGGCAGGGAGGAGGCCGGGATAGTCGGTGAGGATGGCCACTTCCATGTCGTCATAGCTCGCCTAGTAGAATACTCTATCCTCAAGCTCCATGAATATGTCTGATCCTCTTTGAATCCGGGGTCAAGGTCCCGGTTGTGATCGTCTAGCTGTGGGGCGGGGTTATGGATCCCCTCGGTAACCTTCCGCCATTCCTGTTACAAACAGATGGGTTAATGTCCATTGAAAGTGACTCGGGGAGAGGATTGAGTAAAGTGGTGGGGTTAGAGCTCACCCAGCTCGGAGGATTATACATGGAAAAATCCATCTCGACATTTAAGACGAGTGAACTCCACTTTCTCCCCTTTGTACAGTCTGGCCAATATTTTGACCAAAGCGGCGGGGGTGTCTGGACCCTTCTGACCGCAGCGTGAGGCGTCATCTTTCCCATTATAGTGCCACATGGGAAGCCCTCTCTATTGGAGTGGCTGGACCCCCCGCACTATGGAAGTCGCCATCACCTCGATTATTGATAATACAGACTGGGCAAGTGTCCTTATCTTTCCCATTAATTGACGGACTTCCGTGCTATCTTCCTCCTCGAGGCTCCGAGGGCGCCAGCTGTGGCGTTTCTTCAATGGAGCATTTGAAAATTTGGGAAGACCCATTCGAACTGGGTCGGGGAGAGCGATGTCCTTCAATATAGAACCATTCTCAGGGCCATTCTTCGGGCGCCTTCTTCGGCATACCGGACAGGTATCCGGTCTCGGCTATGCGCCGTACTTCGGCGCCGCCCACCTCAAATATCGACCCCTCTTGGTTGCGAGGGATGAGGCAGAATAGCTTCCTCCACAAACCAAAGTGGGCTTCATAGCCCAGGAAAAGCTCGCAAAGGGCAACAAAACCCGTGATGTGCAGGATAGAGGGCCGCGTGAGGTTGTGCAGGATAGAGGCCCGCGTGAGGTTGTGCAGTTGGAGGTTGTAATACTCCAGGAGTCCATGGAGGAAAGGGTGGATTGGAAACCCGACGCCTCTCAACAAGTAGGATACGAAGCGCACCCGTTCCCCCTGGTGGATTGGGGAAATTTTCCGCCAG
>NC_041390.1:407083927-407107185 GCF_002162155.2 Triticum dicoccoides | reverse complement strand
CAACTGTTTATGGGATACAAAACATCTCTCCCAATCATCTTTTTCAGAGCCACGAGGGCGGGAGGAAGAACTAGGTATGCTAGCCATGTTGAATGGTTTCCCCTGGCAAGACTGTAAGGATTTTCCACTGGGTATGGAATGGATCTGAGATCCAATCCCTTTAAATAGAGGCCTTTCTTACATGGCGGGGGTTATGTGCAAAAAATACCTCGACCTCGTATTCGCTTGACACGTGGAGGCAGAAGGTGTGGAGGCACAGAAGCCGATGGGTGCGACATTAAATGGAAGGCCGAATGCAGCTCTTTATGTCAGGTACTTTGAAGTGATCAGAGGAGGAACCCACCTTGCAATGCCGAAGACAATCTGTGCACTGGACACCTCGTCGTTGAAGCCTGGTTCAGGGGCTACTGAGGTAGTCCTGGATTAAGGGGTCCTCGGGCGTCCGACCTGTTGGACATGGGTCGGACTGATGGGCTGTGAAGATACAAGACAGAAGACTCTCTCCCATGTCCGTATGGGACTCCCCTTGGCGTGGATGGCAAGCCTGGCGTTCGGATATGAAGATTCCTTTCTCTGTAACTGACTTTGTACAACCTAGTACCCTCCGGTGTCTATATAAACCGGAGGGTTTAGTCCGCAGGGGCAATCATAATCATACAGGCTAGACTTCTAGGGTTTTAGCCAATACGATCTGGTGGTAGATCAACTCTTGTAATCCTTATACTCATCAATATCAATCAAGCAGGATGTAGGGTATTACCTCCATCAATAGGGCCCGAACCTGGGTCAAACATCGTGTCCCCTTCCTCCTGTTACCATCGACTTTAGATGCACAGTTCGGGACCCCCTACCCGAGATCCGCCGGTTTTGACACCAACAACTACACTCTCCTCATTGTGGTGGCCGCTGGGATGATGAAGATGGCCACCGGAGATGATTCCCCCCTCTAGCAGGGTGCCGGATCGGGGTCTAGATTGGTTTTTAGTGGCTACAGAGCCTTGCGGCAGCGAAACTTCTGATCTAGGTTTTTCCCAATGGTTTTTGGAATATTTGGGATTTTATAGGGCAAAGAGGGGGTGCGGGAGGCCACCGTGGTGGGCACAATCCACCTGGGCATGCCTGGGCCCCTAGGCGCGCCTAGTGGGTTGTGTCCCCCTCGGGGCACCCCCAGGTGCTGCTCTGGCCCATCGGGGGTCTTCTGGTCCATAAAAATCCACAAAAAGTTTCGCGATGTTTGGACTCCGTTTGATATCGATTTCCTGCAATCTAAAAAGCAAGCAAAAAATAGCAACTGGCACTGGGCACTGGGCCAATAGGCTAGTCCCAAAAAATGATATAAAGTTGGTATAAAATGATTGTAAAACATCCAAGAATGATAATAAAACAACATGAATACTTTATAAATTATAGATAGGTTGGAGACGTATCACACATCACAACATGCCTTGCAAAAACAAGTTAGACATTCTCTACTTTGTTGTTGCAAATTTTACGTGACTGCTATGGGATTCTAGTAAGAACCGTTCCTACCTACGCATGAAAACCACAATGGTGATTTATCAAGTTTGCTGTTTTAACCTTCAATGAGGATCGACCATAGTCAAATTCGATTCAACTAAAGATGGAGAAACAGACACCCGCCAGCCACCATTATGCAAAACTAGATGCATGTCTGTCGGTGGAACAGGTCTCATGAACGTGGTCATGTAAGGTTGGTATGGGCCGCTTCATCAAACAATATCGCGGAATCAAAATAAGATGTTGGTGGTAAGAAGTATGATGATCACCGCCCACAACTCTTTGTGTTCTACTCGTGCATATCATCTATGCATAGACCTGGCTCTGATGCCACTATTGGGAAACCTAGCATGCAATTTCAAAAAAATTCCTATGATCACGCAAGATCTATCTAGGAGATGCATAGCAACAAGAGGGTGAGAGTGTGTCTACGTACCCTCGTAGACCGAAAGCGGAAGCATTTGACAATGTGGTCGATGTAGTCAAACTTCTTCTCTTTCCGACCGATCAAGTACCGAACGTACGTAACCTTCGAGTTCTGCAAACGTTAAGCTCGATGATGTCCCTCAAACTCTTGATCCAACAAAGTGTCGAGGAAGTATATGAGTTCCGTCACCATGCCGGCGTGGTGACGGTGATGGTGAAGTGATCCGCGCAGGGCTTCGCCTAAGCACTACGAAGATATGACCGGAGTCATAAACTGTGGAGGGGGTGCCGCACACGGCTAACAATTGTTGGTGTGTTTTCTAGGTGCCCACCCCACGTATATATAGGTGGGAGGGGGAGGGGGACAGCCTTGGGGCGCCCCAAGTAGGAGGAATCCTACTTGGGGCCCTAGTCTAATTCGCCCCCCTTACCATGATTTCCGGAGGGGAAAGGAAGAGGGAGGGAGGATGGGGGAGGCCGAATCCCTCCCCTTCCTTCTCTATTCCCCTCTTTCCTTCCCCTCAGGTGCGGCCCATATGGGGGGCATGGCAGCCCCTGCTGGCTGCAGCGTTTCCCCCCTTGGCCCATTAGTCCCATATCTTTTGCCGGGGGTGTCCGGAACCCCTTCCAGTGACCCGATATGTACCCGGTACCCTCCGGAACACTTCTGATGTCCGAATACTATCGTCCTATATATATATATATATCAATCTTTACCTCTTGACCATTTGAAGAATCCTCTTCATGTCCGTGATCTCATCCGGAACCCCAAACAACATTCGGTCACCAAATCACATTAATCATATAATACAAACTCATCATCGAATGTTAAGTGTGCGGACCCTACGGGTTCGAGAACTATGTAGACATGATCAAGACACGTCTCCGGTCAATAACCAATAGCAGAACCTGGATGCTCATATTGGCTCCTACATATTCTACAAAGATCTTTATCGGTCGAACCGTTATGACAACATACTTTATTCCCTTTGTCATCCGTATGTTACTTGCGCGAGATTCAATCGTCGTATCTTCATACCTAGTTCAATCTCGTTACTGGCAAGTCCCTTTACTCATTCCGTAATACATCATCGTGCAACTAACTCATGCGTAACTTTGCTTGCAAGGCTTCTTATGATGTGTATTACCGAGAGGGCCCAGAGATACCTCTCCGATACTTGGAGTAACAAATCCTAATCTCAATCTATGCCAACCCAACAAAAACCTTTGGAGATACCTGTAGAGCATCTTTATAATCACCCAGTTACATTGTGATGTTTGATAGCACATAGGCATTCCTCCGGTATTCGGGAGTTGAATAATCTCATAGTCGAAGGAATATGTATTTGACATGAAGAAAGCAATAGCAATAAAACTGAACGATCAATATGCTAAGTTAACAGATGGGTCTTGTCCATCACATCATTCTCCTAATGATGTGATCCCGTTCATCAAATTACAACACATGTCCATGGTTAGGAAACTTAACCATCTTTGATTAACGAGCTAGTCTAGTAGAGACTTACTAGGGACACAATGTTTTGTGTATGTATCCACACATGTATCAAGTTTCTGGTTAATACAATTCTAGCATGAATAATAAACATTCATCATGATCTAAGGAAATATAAAATAACAACTTTATAATTGCCTCTAGGGCATATTTCCTTCAGTTTCTGGGCAAAAACTTGTGATGGAACTAGAGAGAAAATTACAGAGTGTTAGATAGTACAATTCGGTGGTTAGGCTTCCCATGTGGTAAAAATTTCAGCCTAAACGGATCAAGTAAAAATGGACTTGCTTCACAAAGTGCCTTCATTGTTCAGAAGCAAAAATAATTTCTTGAGCTGAAATTCTCCAAATGACGATGGCATATTTTTGCATGGGAAGGTGAGACATGATCCAAAGAATATTTGGGAATTTATTGGGAATACTCTGAGCAAGGAAAATGAGGGTTGCTTCATAGCTCAAGAAGAAAACCATAATATTTAGAATGAAAATGAAAATAATGCCATTAAATAAAATTATTCCATGGCAGAACTTTGAGAGAGATGAGGTCAAGAGAGGGTTTAGAGATGATAGAACCCACTTGGAAGAAAACTAAAAATATTTCCAAGTGGCAAGTCCAAAAGAATTGACTGAAAATTCAAATGCAATTCAAATACCAAATAGATTCAAGAAAAAGAAAATAGGGAAAAATCCCCTTAGGATGAATCTCATCCTCGAGATTCGGTTGCTCAGGAAACAAATCAGGGTATGTAGTCCTTAAGAAATCCTCCCTTTCCAAGGTGGCTTCATCCTCAGTATGATGTTCCCACTACACTTTTTTAAACTTCATTATCTTATTGCGGATGAGTCTTTCCATCTCATCCAATATCCAAAAAGGTTCTCTTCATATGTCAAATCCTTAGCAAGCTCTAGTTCGGTCAGATCCGTCCGTTTTTCGGGCGGTGAGATGAACTTCCTCAGTTGAGACACATGGATCGGAAGACATCATGAACTTTAGATAATTCAGGTGGTAGCTCTAACTGGTAAGCCACAGTACCAACTCTTGTCATGATTGGGAACAGGCCAATGTATCTCGGTGCGAGCTTTCCTCGAGTTTGGAATCTCTTAATTCCTTTCATGGGGTTGACTCGGAGATTGGCATAATCCCCTGGTTCAAAGTTGTTTTGTCTATGTTTTGAATCATACACTACAAAAAAACCACTTCCGTGATGAGACATGTTTGTCATAGTAGGTCATGTTTTCTGTCATGCATGTACATCCATGACGATTTTATGACAGAATCAAGATAGTCATACCCGTGCTGTCGTAGAAGTGTTCCCTGACATTACCAAAATTTTCATCACAGAAGTATCCACTTCCATGACGATAAATCGCGCGTCATAGAAGTGCTTTCATCAAGGGTAATCGACACGTGGCATCCACTGTAACGGGTCGCTGTTAAGCTATAGGGTTCTGGTTTGGATCCGATAACCCGTTAATATCCTGGACCAATGGGGATTTTCCACGTGTAAAATTCTCATTCGCCGGCAGATCCACATGTCGGCCCGGCGTTCGGACAGTTGTCATCCAGAGAATGGATGGGACGCACCTATGATACGTCGACACGTGTCTCGACCGAACAGTGGCCCATTAAGGTTAAAAGGTCGGTCCTGTCAAAGTAAGAGGGTCGTCCCATTAGTGGCCTACTTGAGTCAGGCCCATTCACAAACACGACCCATACAAGTTACACAAAATCGGCCCATCAAAGGCCCATTCTAGATTTGACAATTTCTAGCCCATCGTCAATTTTAGCCCGTTAACGGCTCGCTACGTCTTTGGGCCCAATTATGGTATGAGCTTCTTTCGGCCTGTTAGCAGCCCATCGCTAGTTCCAGCCCATTAACGGCCCGAAATGCCTTTCGGCCTTTTCTCGGCCCATTCTGCAGTTGGGCCAACTTCTAGCCCGTTGTGAGTTTAGACCTGTCCTCCGCCCATTCACTAAATGGGCCAAATCCTAGCCCATTTTTTCTTTCAGCCTGTTAACGGCCGGCACAACAGTTGGGCCTTTGCCCGTGGAACCTAATTTTGGGTCCATTAGGGTCCCACATTCCGTAGGGGAAAATTTCAGCCCGACGTGACTTTTAGCCTGTTAAAATCCTAGCCTACTAAGAGCCGTTGTTACGATGGGCCACAACATTTGGGATCCACTAAATATTATTTTGACCAGCCCAATTAAGGCCCGCTTTGACTACACATGTTTGTTTGTTCGTATGGTGTCCAGGAAATGTTTGGGCGTGTTGGCCCCCGTTTCAAAGATATAGCATATTAAAATAATTATCCTACTCTATAGTATTGCCTCTAAAAAACATACACTATACAATAAAAAGAGTAAGGCATAGAAACATAGAATAATCCTACACTATACACTAAAGAAATTACAGCCGATTATACCCACTAGGCATTATAGTTAGGCACCAGTGTTAATAAAGCATACACAAACAAAAAATTACATACACTGGGCAAATAAAGCTCATACATCATGGACACACATCAACAGAACTTACCATTTGAACTATAATCTCTTCAGAAAATAGGATTGGCTGGATTCAGATAGCACAAATTTGAGTCTGCAAAATCTCCAATTCCTTTGTGGTTACCACAGTGTCTCACTTCATTTTTGGCTCCTGCAAGTCTAGTGTTGATTGCACATTCGGAATCATGTACACGTTGTCTTGCCACCTCTAGTTGATGCTCGTAAACATCAGCACATTCCAATTCCAATCCATAATCATTTGGTAACAGCCATGCCGCACCGCTCGCAGATCTTTGTGTTGGTGTCACTTCATCCTGAAATGTTTATGTAAGTACACATGACTAGGGCAAAAATATAGTTACAAGAGTGAAGCGAACAAGACAAACTATTTTGTACATGGCAAAACAGGACTAACAATAATGTTACACGTCATGAAGCATAAGTAGGTGATATTTTAAAAATTATAAAAATGGTAGTCTGTGCAGACCACATACATAAATCTCTCTTAGCTCACTAGAGGAGCATGATGTTGGGGCCAAATCCAAAACACGGACAAGTTAGAAATTTTGACAACACGTTGTGTATAAGTAAGCAAGCGGTTGGCCATTCTGTAGCTCAATTAAAGTCTTAGGGAGCATAATGAACAACAGAGGGATTCATACAAACCTACTACAGTAAGCAAAACTATGCAATCGTTAGCCTAGTATAAACTATATTGTGAGCCTCATGCAGTAATAGTTGGTCAATAGACTTCAAAGCTTCAGGAACACTTTGCCGGAGTAATTAAATAGTAAGGCCTTTAATTATGTCAACTAATAGTTATACAAGTACCAAACATCGGGCATCATTGTTTGGGAATCTCAATAACTGAGATAAATAAAGCAATTGAAAAGAGCAATTTAACTATGCCTGAAAAAACAAGCAATTGAACTATTGAGTTGGCAGCATGCATGCATGCACGCCTCAATAACTTCCATGGCCTAGCTCTATTTACTATATAAAGGAACAAGTAATGTAATATTGTTTCCCCCCTATGAAGTATCTCGACTAGTATGTAATCAATATCCTAGTAATGATAGGCAGTCTAATGATGTGAAATGCGTTTGGTTAAGACATTTACTAGATACTTGATGGCGCGCTTTCCCGCGCCCGTCTATTTGTACAATAAATATGAGTGCGTGAAATATAATAAATTTTGTAAAAACATAAACATCTTTTAGTCGGTAATTGAGAAAAATATCATATGTACAAATGGGCTTTGGTATGACAAAAAAACAATGTACACTTAGTAAATAGAGCTAATGTCAAGACCGTTAATAAGCAGCAAAACAAATAAGAAATAAACATGCAATAGTATACATATATAGTGCGTCATCCAAATCTTCTCTGTTTGTGAATCTTGAATTTGGTTAGTAGATTCTGAGTGCTCAAAGTCTCCCACAGTTCACTGGGTACACCAACCAATTTATGCCAACAAAAATGACATAATTAGATTTCCTTGTGGCCGTTGGCAATATCTGTGCCTTTGGTTGGCTGCACCACAACTACCCCATAAATTGCAATTTTTGCATCCTAAACGAATGAGATATGAGGATATGAAGAGTTCAATTTCATTAAAAAACTAAACTTGGAAAAATCTAACCAAACTAAATTTCTAAGTATGTGTCATTTTTCTATAAAATGGATATTTTAGCAGATATAAAATATTGAAAACATATAAATGCCCACTTACACCCAAGAATCAGAGAGATTTAGAACATGGGCAAGAAACACATTAGTAAAGTTGAACAAAATACTACGGGAATGAGCACCAAGCTAAGAGAAGTACATGAATGCATCATCCTAATTGTAAAGTACTGACAAGATTACCAATTGCCAACATCGACCAAGACCGAGCTAGCAACCAAGAAATTACGAAGCAGGGAATCTTCTTCCAGCGTGTTGGTGGTTAGCATGCATGAACCAAGACATGTAATAGGTATTTTTTTATTAATAGATGTATGTCACCATATCATCAGTTCTGTTGGTCCTAGAGTTGCCTTATAAGGTATCTTAACAAAAATCCAAAGCCTTCATCTTACCTCATGTCAAATCGATTATGTTGTTAGTGTTTCTTCACAAGGTTGATCTACGGGATTTGCATCTCATCAGTATATAGAAAAGAGTTTTGTATTTCCATCCCTTGGACTTGCCTAATAATTAACATGAATGTGATGGAATATGAAAATGGGTTTGTTAGCATCCGTGCAGTAGGCCAGATACCTTATAGTTGAGGCCACAAATAACATGAAGATTATACAGTACCTGTAAGTGGGCAGAGGCATCAGTGACTGTAACATGTCAGGGTCATAATTAGAAGTAAATTAAAGAACTAAAGATACAAATCTCAAGATTAAGTTACTCTGTTCTCTAGTGCATATGAGGCCAGCCTTGCTCTGACTTCCTAAGAAATTATTGTATGATCGTCCGTCTAGGTAATTTCATATCAAGCATCAAGGGAGAGCTCGGGCATGGGAAATTAGACAAAGAACACATCAATATATATGTAGACAACAATTGATAATATGAACCAGCGCATCACCTTCTACCCCAACAGAAGCAGGCTGAAAACTGTCAACGTGTGGAACCTGCATTTTTTAAAACAAAGAATAGTATCACTAAAATAGAGGAAGAATTGGGTGAAGAAGAAATGCAACAAACAGGTGGAATCGGAATGGCTACCCTGCCTGTGCTGGAGAATGGTTTGTGAAAGTGAGCAATGTGGGAAAGCAGCAGCGGCAAGGTTGGGATTATATTGGCACGCATGAATTGAATGGAAAACATGAATCGCCATTGTAACTGACCTGCCAGGAGCATCGATTGGCATTAATAGTGGATCATAACCTTTCAATCAATCATCCTTGGTAGTTCAACTTCATGACTGTTTTCCGCCACACCCCATCCCGCAGCACAGCTCGCCTCTGTGCCACTGACCAGACCGACGTGGCTCTGTCCGTTACGCCCGTGCAACCAAATGGACCGAGCAGGCGATGTCCCTCCTGTCAGTGCAAACCTAGCTAGTCGTTGTTGCAGTACAAGCCCCATATTGGTCAGTACCAAGGTCGGTCAACCATGGAGAGGCGCCGCTAGGTGAGGCTGCAACCGCGAAGGAAACCAGGTTCAGCGAGCGTTCAGTTTGTTTTCGGGTTTTCCAATTTTGCGTTGCACGGGAGCCTAAATACTGGCCCGGTATGCCTAATTGAATCTCGGAGGGACGAAAAAACTACCGGAGCAGTGTCCCGATACGATTAGCGCTCGTTTCGATGCGAATGACACATGTACGCGCTATTTAGGTGCGATTAAGACTCAATCCGACAGCCGAGGAAGCCTAAAAGTGGCGATCCGATGGATATAAATACTAATGGCCTAAGAGGGCAGAAAAAGTGTGCAGTTATAATATATCTAAATGACATCGACAACTCTACCATGTCAGGAAGCAGTTTCACACTGTTCACTACTATAAGATATTTTAGATATTTAAAAGTGGACTAGAAACGTAATGAGTGAATAGACACATTAAGATGTGTACATACATCTGATTTACAAAAAGTTAGAACATCATATAGTAGTGAGTGGAGGAGGTTTTAATCAATGGCCCAATGACTGGGTTACAGGTGAAGAACCCTACGCAAGCACAATGTCAGAAAAATAGGATGTCCTGGTAATTGTAATACAGTGTGACTTACCTTAACTGGTTGAACAGGCTCAACACTGCTCCTCCTCTTGCAAGGCTCCTTCCTAACATCACGAACTTGGAAATCCTCAATCTTATCTTCATTGCACCCCTTCTGCAAGGTGACATGATAACCCACAAGTATAGGGGATCGCAACAGTTTTCAATAACTAAGAGTGTCGAACCCAATGAGGAGCTAAAGGTAGAACAAATATTCCCTCAAGTTCTATCGACCATCGATACAACTCTACACACACTTGACGTTCGCTTTACCTAGGTTTGCAAGATGATAAAGAGTACGTAAATAAAAAGTAGGGGCTGTTTAGGTAAAGAAATAATAAAGTAAATATAGCGAGTGTGGAAAAGTGGTGGTAGGAGTTGCGAAATTTCCCCTAAGCAATTGACTACTTTACTAGACCGATATCAAGTATTATGTGGGAGAGGCCACTGCTAGCATGTCATCCCTGACTTGGAATTCTATGCACTTATGATTGCAACTATTAGCAAGCATCCGCAACTACTAATGTTCATTAAGGTAAAACCCAACCATAGCATTAAGATATATTGGTCACCCTTCAATCCCGTATGAATCAATTTCTATGCTAGGTTGAAGCTTCTGTCACTCTTGCCCTCCAATACATAGTCCTATCAACATACAACTAACCCTAGGGTGTGATCCATGCGCGCAATCATATCATGGGCACCAAAGGACAACAACATAACCACAAGAAAATTAAATCAATCATAGCAATTCATCAACCACCGATAGGACAACGAAAATCTACTCAGACATCATAGGATGGCAACACATCATTGGATAATAATATGAAGCATCAAGCACCATGTTCAAGTAGAGGGTACAGCGGGTTGCAGGAGAGTGGACTGCTGTAGATAGAGGGGGGAAGGTGATGGAGATGTTGGTGAAGATGGCGGAGGTGTTGGTGTAGATCGCGGTGATGATGATGACCCCCGGTGGCACTCTCCTTCTTCTTCTTCCTTGACCTCCTCCCTAGATGGGAGAAGGGTTTCCCCTCGGGTCCATGACCTCCATGGCACCGGAGGGGCGAGAGCCCCTCCGAGATTGGATCTGTCTCTCTGTCTCTCTCTGTTTCTGCGTTCCCCGATTCTTCCCTTTCACCGTTTCTTATATTCCCGGAGATCCGTAACTCCGATTGGGCTGAAATTTTGATACGATCTCTATCCTGATATTAGCTTTCTTGCGGCGAAAGAAGGATATCAACCGCCTTACGGGTGTCCCACGAGGTTCAGGGGCGCACTTGGGGGGGCAGGCGCGCCCCCATGCCTCGTGGCCACCTCGGGCACCGTCTCGCATGAATTTTTCTTCCCAAAAATCATGTATATTCCAAAAAAAATCTCCGTCAGTTTTTTTCCCGTTTGGACTCCGTTTGATATGGATATTCTGCGAAACAAAAAAATGCAACAAACAGGAACTGGCACTGGATCAATATGTTAGTCCCAAAAATAGTATAAAAAGTTGCCAAAAGTATATGAAAGTTGAATAATATTGGCATGGAACAATAAAAAATTATAGATATGACGGAGACGTATCATGACACAAACTATTTACTGGTTTCCTTGGAAGATAAATATGCATACTTTCTAGTTTGTGAACAACACAAAAGGATGATATTATAACAAAACACCACCACATAATGAAACATGGCATATCTCTTGCACACAATGAAATGAGCATTTACTATGTGTGCACTATGTAAAAAGTAGGCATACCTTCGAACTGGATCTCCGGGTACTCTTGGAGAACCTACTTTAGTGTACAACTAAACCTTTATGTCACCTATTAGTTATACAAGCCCCCACTACATCAGCCCTTAGTGATTAAATCAAGAACAACAAGTAATCAAAGCAAACAGTCCTAGTATGGTTGGCTGACACAAACAAGCAATTGAAAAAATGTGTGAGAAAATCTTACATATCAAGAAAAGAAGCATAGAAGGAGGCTTAAAGACCATCACTTGACTGGCTAGATTTAAGGGGCATTTAAACATCATGTACACCATATGAACTAACATAAACATTGCATGTTTTAGATTCTATAATGAAATGCACATGTGTTAGGTTATGCCATGTATGATGATGCCTAATTGTACACTATAGCAGGCATGCCTGATTCACAAGTGCACGCACAATTGAATTGCAGGTTAAGGGCCAGTTCTATTCTTCCTTTTCAGAGCTTATTGTCAAAATAAGCCATAAAAGATGTAAAGAAGTCATTTTTGAGTTATTGGCTTGGGCTTAACTTATTTCTCTTTCGAGGGGGTTGTTTCGGGTAGAAGCTCACTAAAAATTGAAGGGAAGGGGAATAGTGAAAAGACTCTGATGTCTGCCTATATTACACTCACAAAGGCACTGCTCACGCCCGCGTCACACCTGACACTCAAGTAAAAACAAACACGCAAGCATTCATTGCCCTGCCTGCATGCATCTCCTCTCCCCTTTCCCTCTACCTCGATCCCCTGCCTATAGTGTTAGGGTTCCTCCACCGAGCCGTCGCCACTGGTCCTATCTGGCCTGGTCCTCGACGATGCTGTCGGATTTCGGGTTCCGGCAAACCCTTAAGAGGTTCAAACTCTGGGGTGCGCACGAAGAACACTCTCTCCCTAGCTCGCTCGCTCAATGATTCCATGGCCTAGCTCGACGAACCCAAAGAACAAGAGACACAGGGGTTTATACTGGTTCGGCCCACCTCGTGGTGTAATACCCTACTCCAGTGTGTGGTAGATTGCCTCGAGGGGCTGAGGATGAACTAATACAATGGATGAACAACCTTAGGAGGTGAGGTGTTCTTGGGCTTGATGAGCTGGTGAGTGTGAGGGTGGCCTGAATGATCCATCTCCCTCTCCTATGGTGGTGGCTAGGTCCTATTTATAGTGGCCTTGGTCCTCTTACCAAATGTTTAGGTGGGACTGGATCTCACAACGGCCAAGTTTGAAGGGGGACAACTAGTACAAGCTATCCTAACAAAAGTAGTCTTCACCTGCCAAAGGCTCTGGTGGTGACGCTGTTGTGGGCTCCGCGATGACCTCCGTCCTGTCGTCCTGCTAGTCTTGGTCATGTTGCACCGATATGGAATCCTTTGCCTGATGCCTCAGGAATCCTTGTCTGTGATTGCCTCCTTAGCACCAAAGAGGAAACTGGTACACTGCGCCCGCTGGCGCCCGCCTGGCCTTGGTCATCATGGCTCACGTCACGTGAACCTCACGAGGTGCCACTTGCATAGATATCTCCGCTCCTCGGGAGCCAACCTAGTGAGGGCGCCCCTAGGGAGGTCTTAGTGTTATCCTCCCCGCGTGGCTTGGCCCCTCGCGAGGGACTTGAGTCGTCTCTACTGAATGTGGGATGTACCGGGCCATTGATGGAGCAACGCCACGGGCCGCAGGCAGG
This sequence comes from Triticum dicoccoides, assembly GCF_002162155.2. NCBI lineage: Eukaryota > Viridiplantae > Streptophyta > Magnoliopsida > Poales > Poaceae > Triticum > Triticum dicoccoides. The sequence continues at coordinate 407,094,085 of NC_041390.1, read as the reverse complement.
AAAGTCTAGGCACCCCCATTGCCAGGACGTCGACAGTAGCCCTTGGGCCCAAGGAACGCTCGAACTTGGCTTCAAGGCGAAGCCAAAGGGCAAGGGCGGACCGCCATGGGCCCCAACCACCTGCGGCCTTGGTTGACGTGTGGCGATTGATGGGTCGCGGGCGCCTCCGCTTCCCCACGCTGCCTCGGCAACCGTTCTTATCTGACAAAAGGCCGGCGCACACTACGAAGCCTTCATTGCCTTCATTCGTTTTGCTCCAGATCCCTTTCCTGTTATCGCCCCAAGAGACTCCAGATCCGCCTGAACTCTTCTCCGAGCCTGCAGCCGATGGAGTCCAACAAGGTGGAGGCCGCGCGCTTGCCCTCCTGGTATGAGCCTGCCTTGAGCGCATCCACAATCTCAGAGAAGAAGCTTGCCACCGCGCTTCTTGTGAAGGTGGGTGACGGCAATGAGGGGGGAGAGACTGTGCTTTGGGTCGGCTCCGCCAAGCCGGAGGCCCCGGGCAGTACCTTCTATCCCTTCTTCTGGCACAGCGTCTTCGCGGGGCTGGTCCCCCTTTCTCCAATTTCTTCTATGCTGTCCTCAGCCATTATAATCTCCACGCCCTCCGTCTTCATCCCAACTCTGCCTTTTACTGCGAGGCATTTGTGGGGGTGATGCCGTCTGTGGTGCTGCCCTGCCATTTCTTCTACCTCCGGAACAAGGAGGGCCAGTGCTCTGGGTGCGCCAACTTCGTCACGGCCAACGGAACCAATGCAATCTCAAGAGCTGGGAAGAAGGTCGAGAGCTTCAAGAACAAGTGGGTCCTCATGGACGCCAAGAGCTCCTACCCTCGGCTGGCGCTGCTAATGGGGATGCCTTCGCCTCATGAGGGATGGCTCAGCACAAAGTTCATCGACCCCCAGGCAAAGAAGGTGCTGGAGAAGATGGCAGTCGGCCTGAAGCCAGATGACCCGAAGGCGGAGAGGCTGACTAGGGCCATGATCGTCACGGAGTTTCTGTCGCAGCATTTGGGCCCGCTCCAGGCACGCTCGCGCCCCTTGTGGAGGCTCATGGAAGAAGGAGGCGACCTCCACCTGCGCCCAGATGCCTTGTCTGACGAGGAGCTAGACAAGACACTCCATTTCCTGGTCGGGGAGGACCAAGGGTACCTGCCAGACACCCATCTTCCACTGTACCGCCGCCCAGATGGGGCGGAGGTCGCCGCCGCCATGCCTGTCTTCAACGAGCATAGGCTCGTCCCGCCGGCTCCCAACGAGGCTTCGATGGTGGTGTCGTCCGACGAGTCTGGCAAGAAGGAGAGGTTGGACTCAGAGGCAACCCGGGAGGGGGAGCGGGAGAATTCTCCTCCACGCATGGCGGACCTCCTCCGCACCTCCCTCGATGACAACGACACCGACGAGCATCCGGTGAGGGAGTCACCGTACTCCGCCGGGGTCACCGCAAGGTCGAAGGGCACCCCCGGAAGAAGCCGCAAGCCGGGGCCCCAAAGAGGCGCAGATCGGTGGTGGTCTCCCGAGGCAGTGCCTCCACTTCATCACCGGCCGGTGCTGCCGCGGATCTGGCCGCCGTACCCTTGTCCGTTCCTGGGGCTCGCGCACCGGTGCCCCTGTCGACGAAGCCATTGGTGCTCCAGAAGAGGGTGAGGGAGTACGCCACCATGGACCAGTAAGTGCTCCGTCTTGATCCTTTGCCCCCGTTCTTGCCATAGTTTCTTGATGCCTCCCCTTGTACTGTTATGCCATCGCCGGTGGTGATGAAGAAGAAGGGGCGACCACAATTTCTAAGACCCAGCAGCCTACCGCGGCCGTGCCTTCTCTGGTGCGGAAGGACGGTGACGGCCCTCAAGCCTCGGTGACCGGGTCACCCTTGCAAGGTTCGGAGGCCCAGCCTCAGGAGAAGGTGACCTCCGTGGCCAAGCTGGCTCTAGAGGCGCCCGCCCCCAGCTCGCCTGCTGAGGTCACGAAGGCTCAGGAGCCCTTGGCCCCTTCTGCTGCCGCTAACCTGCAGGCCTTGGCGCCGACGCCGTGTCTTCCTCCTTCTATCATGCTGTCGGGCCATGGTCCCCCCACTTCGCCTGATGTTCCGGGGGATGCTCTCTCCGTGTTGACCCAGCTTCACGACGACCTTTAGGGTGGCAATCACGGGCTGGCGTCGGGGCGACTGGATTTGGTCTCGGGGTGGTGGCGGTCCAACGCGTCCATCCAGGCGGCATGGGGTCAGGCCACCGTAGCAGCCTCCGAGGAGGGTGAATGGGCCGCTGGCCTGGCCGCGGCTGCCCATGATGTGGCGCTGAAGGATGTCGAGGTCGCCAAGGAGCGCTGTCGGGTGGCGGAGGCCGAGCTGGAGACCCTGCGCAACGAGCGCATCATCGAGGCTCGTTAGCACAACGCGTGGGAGGAGAAGATGAAGGCTTGAGAAAACGCGTTCGTTGGTCATGACACCGAGTTGGAACAGTCGGCGCAGGCGTAGGCCGTGAAGCGTAGCCACCTAGAGGAGCTGGAGAAGAAGGTGGAGGCGGAGAAGGCCCAGCTGGAAGCCAAGGCGAAGGTTCTTGTTGAAGATCAGTGTGACCTTCAAATCCCTTGAGCTGAAGTCCCGCGAAGCACTGCAGGAGCTCTACGGGAATAGATTGAAGAAGTCGTTGGTGATCGACGAGGAAGGCCCCGCCGAGCTACTCCCTTAGCTTGTCACGGCGCTTGAGGGCGTCGTTAATGGGATCGTCCCCATGGTGCAGGGGGAATCCCGCACACTCTTTGCTTCAGCTTTGACGCGCGTCTTCATTCATCTTCATCTCTGCGAGCCTAACGTCGACCTCGACCCTGCTCGAGCTCGTGGACGAGGAGCACTGTGAGGCTCGTATCGAAGCTGTGAAGGACCGGGTGGAGGCCCTGCTGGAGAAATTGCTCGCCATCGACCCAGTGCCTCCGGTTGATGGTGCCGCCGATCCTACAGCCCCGGTTGATGGCACGGGCGACGGCAATGTTGTCGACGAAGGGGCACTCCTTGCAGGCGATGGCAGCGCCCTAGGTTGAAGAGAAGGCTTGCTGGCGACACTTCCCTCCGCTTTTATTTCCTGCAACGTGCATCGTGCCTCATGGAGGCATTAAAACTTGTGTTTGGTATTTGAAGAACAATATGTTTTCTAATAATTTGTTAAGGTTCCGCGATTTCCTTCCTGTTGCTTTAGTGTTCCGCGTCGGCAGGGCCTGACCCCGCGCATGCCTCAGCCGCCGTTGGGTCGTCCGGATTACCAGGACGAGGCCAAGGGGTGAGGGGCTACATGATCAGTTATGCTCCTGAGTCGCAATGCTCAGGAGTCCCCCTTGACGTACAAACAGCCCTTGGGAAGGGAATGTGAAAGTAAGCCTTAGCATTCTGCGTCGGTAGGGCCCGACCCCGCGCATGCCTCAGCCGCCGTTGGGTCATCTGGATCGCCAGGCCAGACCAAGGGGTGAGGGGCTACATGACCAGTTAGGCTCATGAGTCATGATGCTCAGGAGTCCCCCTTGACGTACGAACGAACCTCCATACCTTTCCTCGCCGAGGTCCTGCTCGGGAGGTGCGCATGACGACCAGGTCTGTGGGACCTGGTAGGGTGGCGTACGCTAGGCGTGACTTGAGCGTAGACCCACGTGCCTAGCCCCCTCGCGCGACTCTCTCGAGGGGGAAGTGTTGCGATGAGGCAGGACACTGAGCCTGGTGGCTCCCTGAGGTTGATGCGGCCATGGAGCCGCCCTAGTTATTTATCACCAGCGCGGAGCATAGCCCTTCCGCACTTGCACGAGCATAGCCACTCCTCAACCATGTCGACTGCCAGCGCGGAGCATGTTGCTTCCACTGTGCGTGGGTGAGGGCTCCCTATGAGTGGAGCCCCCAGGGCATGTACAGCCCCGCCCTGACACATGGCTTGCATGGCAGGGCCAGACGAGGTGTATCTGGGCACTCGTGAGCTAGCGTAGGACTCACGAGGCCCCACCTCAAGGCGGGTTGCGCCTGAACTTGATTCTTGTCAACTGTGGTGGTCCTGCGAGATGGTTAGACAACCTGTGTTGGATGAATCTCCTAAGGCGATCACATGAGAAGGCCAAACACCAACGACCCCAGGAGATGACGTGAACGGGTCCGTCCCGCCAGACAGAGCTCAGTCATTGGGTTTATCGACGCTGCAGGGACGGACCCAAGCACAGACGCCGTGCCCACTCTTCTCATGCGAAAAATCCTGAAGAAAGACAACCAGCATGCGGCTCCCATGGTGGCGAGGCACCGGGTCGCGCGCCCTAGCTCATCCGCCCGCGATTAGCTCATGCAAGAGCCAATCACCAAGGGCAATGGGAGGTGACGTAGACAGGACTAGCCCGCAAGCCAGAGCTCAGCCACTTGGATTTAGCGATGCTGCAGGGACGGACCCGAGCACAGACGCCTTGTCGGCCCTTAATCATGAGGCAGTCGTGGCTGGGTTCGCAAGGGCACACGACGTTCATGGAATCGAAGTGACGGACTGGCAAGTGATAATCATAAGGTAGCTCACAGACGAAGGCAAGCTAATTCAGATAAATGGGACACATGCCACAGGGACGTACCCATGCGGCCTGGGGATGATGCGGCCCGAGGGGCGCCCCCAACAGAGTAAGCTAGAGATGCAAAAGGATACATGTCGTAGGGACAGGCCCGAGCGACTTGGGGATAGTGCTGCCCGAGGGGCACTCCGAACTGAATGAATCAGAAAGAGTCACCAGGCACTGTTGCTGGAGGGATGTTGAAGCAGCTGAAGACGCATGTCGAAGAAGTTGCTCCTCATGAGCCGCCTGAGTCCAGAGCCTCTGGAGGCTTTGGGGGCCCTGGAGGCTCATGAAGAATAGTCGCCATCTCCGGCAGGACTGCATGATTCCTGCCCCCCTGAGCCGCCAGAACGCTCCGCGGGTGGCGCTGGAAGGTGTTAGCCGCGTTCGGCAGGACGAAGGGCTTGCAGACGTAGCTGTGAGGGGGACCCTTGCACCGACCAACGTGCGAGGGCCAGAAGCGCTCCTAAGATGCGGCTCTGTTGAGACTTTGAATGTTGAGTAGACGCGCCGCTCGTCGTCCTCGCCAGGACAAGGAGGGTGCCTGAGCATCGCGACTCAGAAGCTCTTACTGGCTCTCTAGCCCTCACCCCTTGGCCTTGACCACGGCATCGCGACCTGGCATACCAGCGGTGGCTAAGCTCGCTCGAGGGCCGGGACCTAAGGACGTAGAGTGCTTGCATCTAACCGCCTTGCAGGGACATACAGTCACCAAGACTCAAGACCGGGCGCAACCCGCCTTGAGGTAGGGCCTCGTGAGTCCCGCGCTGGCTCACGAGTGCCCAGATACACCTCGCAGCCCTGCCGTGCAAGCCACGTGTCAGGGCGGGGCTGTACACGCCCTGGTTGCTCCTCCCAGAGGGGAGCCCCCATCCCACGCCCAAGTGGAAGCTCCATGCTCCGTGCTGGCTGTCGACACTGCCGATGAGCAGCTATACCCGTACACAAGCAGAAGCACTACGCTCCGCGCTGGTGATAAAAAACTGAGGGTGACCCCACGGTCGTACCAACCTCAGGGAGCCTAGAGCTCAACGCCTAGCCTCACCACGACGCCTACCCTCGGGAGAGTCGCGCGAGGGGGCTGGGCACGGGGGCTGCGCTCGGGTCACGCCCAAGCGCACGCCACCCAACCAGGTCCCCCGGACCTGGGCGTCGCGCGCCCCTCCCGAGGCCTCGGCGAGGGCATCTATGGAAATTGTTTGAACGTCAAGGAGGACTCCTGAGCATCGCGACTCAGGAGCCAAACTGGTCATGTAGCCCCTCACTCCTTGGTTCGTCCTGGTCTCCAATCGGCCCTACGGTGGTTGAGTATGCGCGAGGCCGAGCCCTGCCGACGTAGAACCTTAATATATCCTCGAACTCTCCCTATATGTTGTTCGCACGTCAAAGGGGACTCCTGAGCATCGCGACTCAAGAGCCTAACTTGTCACGTAGCCCCTCACTCCTTGGACCGTCTTGGTCTTCGGTCGGCCCAACGACGGTTGAGGTATGCGCGGGGCCGGGCTCTACCGACCCAGAACAAGGCAAATAAGGAAGGAAATCGCAGAATCTCAAAGCAAATATTACAAGCATACTGTTCTCACAATACCAAATGAAAAGTCTAAATGCCTCCGTGAGGCATGATGTATGTCGCAGGAATAAAATAAGGAGAATAGCCGCAGGTCACCCCTGGATGTCGCTGTTGCCTGCGGAAGGAGCTCCCATGTGGGCGACGATGTCTTCACCTTCGCCACCAGCCGCAAGATCCGTGGCATCACCAGACAGAGGATCGGAGACAAAGCCGCAGAACTTCCCCAGCAAAGCCTCCACTTGACCTTGAACGGCTGCAGCGGTGGTCTCGTAGAGGTCTTCAGCCACAGGCTCCAGCAGCTCGTCAAACTGGGCGTTAGGGTCGCAGAGGTGTAGATGGCTGAGGACGTGGGTAAGAGCGGCTGAAGACAGAACGCGAGCTTCCGCCTCCACCATGGGATCGAGGCCTTCAATGACCTCCTCAAGCGCCTTCACCACGAGAGGAAGCAGCTGGGTGGGGCCATCCTCGTCGGTATCCAGCGACTTCTCCAAGCCACGCTCGTAGAGCATCTTCGGCGCCTTTCGAGATCTCTTCTCAAGATCGGCGAAGGCCACACGGTCTTCGGCCAAGACCCGCGCCTTGGCGTTGAGATCGGCCTCCTTCGCCCACATCTTCTGCTCCAGCTCTTCCAACCGGTTGCTCTCGGCAACCTGCCTCTTCCCAAGCTCCGCCAGCTCAGCATCACGATTCTTGACGGCTTCCTCCCGGGCCTTCATCTCCTTCTCCTCTGCTTCGCGGTGGTACGCCTCTTCGGCGTGCTTATTGCGCAGGCTCTGCAACTTGCCCTCCAGCGCCTGGCACCGGTCTCTGGTGGCCATGGCTTCTTTGAGCGCCGCCTCATGATCGGTTGCAGCATCGACGACTTCTTGCTTCTCTCTCTCGGAAGCCGCAACTGCCTGGCTCAGCGCCGCATGCACCGCCAAGTCAGAATGAAGCCAGCCGAAGGCCAAGTCTAGACGCCCGGCCACCAGGCGCGGGTCAGCGCTCAGGAGATCCGCCTGCAGTTGGCTCATCTCTGAAAAGGCACGCTCCAAGATGGCAGCAGGAGCAGAGGAACCAAGTAGTGGAGGCGCAGCAGTAGGAGGATGTGGCGCCGTCACCAGGGATTGGGAGACTGCGGGCTCCGGAGCAGCTGGGACCTCATCAGCCGCGCCAAGTATCAGCACCTCCAGAGCCAGCGGTGCCATAGGGGCTGACTCCATGCGAGGGGGCTCCTCTTGGCCCCGCGAAGACGACCGGGCTAGGTAGACACAGGCGATGTTGCCTCCTTGCTATGCGGAGGGAGGCACAGTTGCCTTACCATCCTTCCTCTTCTTCGCCGAAGATCTCGTCCTGATCAACCAAAGGCGAGCGTCAGGAAAAAAACAGGCACCTGCATGGACCAAGCGAAGTTCGAAACACCTACCAGTCCACTGCAAGGTACTCCACCCTTCGCTTGTGAAGCTTGAGGCCCGACAGCATCGGGACCTGAGGAGCAGGCGCTCGGGCTCGAGTGGCGCCATGCGGTGCGCAGGCAGAACCGGCTCCATCCCCAGGAGGTGTTAGAGTGGAGGCAGCACCACGGTCCACCAGCGACGACCTGCCCTTCGTCGGGACGAGGGCCTGCTCCTTCCCTCCTGGGTAGGCGTCAGCATCAGCATCATCAGGAAGGGCGCGGAGAATCTCGGCCTTGCTCGGAAGGGAGGTCTCCTCCACCTCTTCTTGGGTTTCCTCAGAATCCTCCTCCTCCTCCCCCTCTCCGCGGGACTCGCCAGAAGACAGCTCCACCGGCTTTGGCGCTCGAAGAGCCCCCGAAAGCACCGGCGGCACCAGCCTGTCGGATTTCGGGTTCTGGCAGACCCTTGAGGTTCGAACACTGGGGTGTGCGCGGAGATTTCGCTTCCTACCTACCTGCACCCCTCCGCCTCGCTAAGATCTAAGCTATGGAAAGAACAACACAAGGGACACAGGGTTTATACTGGTTCGGGCCACCGTTGTGGTGTAATACCCTACTCCAGTGTGTGGCGTGGTGGATTGCCTCTTGGGCTGATGATGATGAATGATACAAGGAAGAACAGCCTCGCGAGGGTCTGTTCTTGGCTGGGGTGATGAACTGCTGGGAGGAGTTCGGCCACCCTTCTCTCTCTCTGATTCCTCTCCTATTCAACCTCTCTTCCCAACCCCTCTTCTTAATACTTCCCCGCAGACCCCCTTCTTCTGTGGGTGGCTGGTCCTATTTATAGAGGCCCTGGTCCTCTTCCCAAATATCGAGCGGGAAGGGAGCCAACAATGGCGGGCTAATTTGAAGGGGGACAGCTAGTACTAGCTACCCTGACAAAAGCAGTCTTCGCCTGCACAAAGCTCTGGTGGTGACACCGTCCTGGGCTCCATGATGACCTCCGTCTTGCAGTCTTCCTGGTCTTGGTCTTGTTGCACCGAAATGGCAACCTTTGCCTGATGCCTCGGTACTCCGTGGCTGCGCTTGCCCCCTTTGCACCAAAGAGGAAAGGAGGACACTGCGCGGGCTGGCACCCGCCTGGCGCCCTTGGTCGTCATGGCTTGCGTCATGGGCACCTCGTGAGGTACCCCGCCTTGATCTCTCCGCCTCCTCGCGAGCCATCCTGATGAGGCCGTGCCTGAGGATGCTCCGTGTCGTTTGCCCCGCGAGGCTTGGCCCCTCGCGAGGGTCTTGGGTCTGTGTTGATGAAGATGGGCCATGCCGGCCCCCCCTTTGAGCCACGCCGCAGGCCGCAGGCAAGTCTGGGGACCCCCGTTCCCAGAACGCTGACAGTAGCCCCCGGGCCCAAGGCGCGCCCGGACTTGGCCGTGCAGGGAGGCGGAAGGGCAAGAGCGAAGCGCCACGGGCCCTAACAGCCTGCGGTCTTGGGCGCCGCGTGGCGGTTGATTGGACATGGGCGTCTCCACTTCCCCATGGTGCCTCGGCAACTGCACGGATTGGACAAGTCCCTACATGCAAAGCGGGTCATGATTACCTGGGATCGTGGAGGTCGGTGGTTGGCCTTCGCCGGCTATAAGTACGGAACGGCGCGCGCCCTTCCAGTCCATCCCTTCTTGCTTCTCCTTCTTCCCGATCCTTGCTCCGTCTTGCTGCGATGGCTCCGATCCATCGGTTCTCGATGGCAGAGAAGGGAAAGGCTCCCCGAGAGGAACCAGACCCACTCCCGCCGAAGAAACGGCTCGTCCCCCATGGCCCGGACGAGGGGGCCCTTCAGGTGGTGTCGAGGCCATGGTGCGAGCGGGCGCCGCCGGGGTTCCCGCTTCCATTGTACGCCCACGTCGAGGGCCCTGAAGGAGCTGATGCTGACCGCCATGGGCGCCGCCGCCGTCGGCGCAAAAGGGTCACGAAGGTGTGGGTCGTCCCCCCTGGGGTCCACACCGAGGGCTCCTCCTGAGAGTTCGTGCTCTCGAAGATGTCGCCCTTGGCCTTGGCCCCATGGCTGAGGCCGAGGCGCGTGTCCTGTCTTCTGCAGCACTGACGCGGGTTCTCACCCACATCTACCTTCGTGATCCCGGCGTCGACCTCGACAGCCTGCTGGAGCCAGTAAGCGGCGAGCGTGCCGCTGCTGCTGCCGAGGCCATGAAGGGTCGCGCGGAGGCTTTGCTGGGGAAGTTCCGGTCCTTCAGCACCAAGCCGGAGCAAGGCGCTGCCGACCCCACTGCTCCGTAAGGCGAACCCATTCCGCGCTGCTCCTCCGCCGACAAGTGACTCCGTCGTGGATCCTCTCCTGCCTTTAATTCCTGCACATGTATCATGCCTCGGGGAGGCGTTTAAACTTGCGTTTGGCATTGAGATAACAGTGTGGACTGTAATATTTGCTCTTGAATTCCTCGAAATTTATGCTTTTCCTTCCTACTTGCTTATGTTCTACGCCGACAGAGCCCGGCCCCGCGCATACCTCACCCAGCGTTAGTCCCGACCAGAAACCAGGACGGGGCCAAGGAGTGAGGGGCTACATGACAAGTTAGGCTCCTGAGTCGCGATGCTTAGGAGTCCCCCTTGGTGCACGAATAGCAAGTAGGAAGGTG
>NC_041390.1:407071069-407083465 GCF_002162155.2 Triticum dicoccoides | reverse complement strand
GGCGGCGTGCGTCTGCGCGTGACCCTGGCGCAGCCCCCTTGCGCGGCACTCCCGAGGGGAGGCGTTGCGATGAGGCCAGACACTGAGCTCTGGGCTCCCTGAGGTTGATGCGGCCCGGGGGCCACCCTCAGTTGTTTATCACCAGCGCGGAGCATAGCGCTTCCGTATGTGTACGGGCATAGCCGCTCCTCGGCAGTGTTGTTAGCCAGCACGGAGCATGGTGCTTCCACTGGTTCGTGGGAGGGGGGGCCCCTCCGGGAGGAGCCCCCGGGGCGTGTACAGCCCCGCCCTGACATGTGACTGGCACGGTAGGGCCTGGCGAGGTGTATCTGGGCACCCGTGAGCCAGCACGGGACTCACGGGGCCCTACCTCTAGGCGGGTTGCACCTGGCACTGGGCCTTATCTTGTGATGTGTCCCTGCAAATTCGGTTAGATGTCGGCACTCTACGTCCTCGGGTCCCAGCCCTCGAGCTGGTCTCAGCCTTCGCTGGTATGCCAGGTCGTGATGCCGTGGACAAGGCCAGAGGGTGAGGGCGGGAGAGCCAGTAAGAGCCCTGAGTCGCGATGCTCAGGTACCCCCCCTTTAATGTGCAAGTGGTCGGCATGGAGAAGAAGAGGTGCCGTGGACCGGCATCAAATAATCTAACATGGTGGGTATAACGCATAACCGTGAATAAACACAAATGGGATACAAGCCGCTGGGTCTGGCCCGAGCGACTTGGGGATCATGCAGTCCGAGGGGCGCCCCCAATAAGGTAAGCTAGCAACATGAAATAAAAGGGATACATGCCGCAGGGACGAACCCACGCGGCCTGGGAATAATGCAGCCCTGGGGGGCGCTCCCAGCTGGAAGTGAAACTTGAAAGATGTCACCTGATGACGTTGAGGACAAAGGGGTGTTGGTGTAGCAGACTCGGTGGGCTGCGGAAGCCGATCCTCATGAGCACCCAGGCCCGAGGGCCTCGGGAGGCTCCGGAGGTGCTGGCGGCTCCCCGCGGACCATCTCCATCTCCACCAGGGCTGCGAAACGCCTGGCCTCTTGTGCCTCCATGATGCCCTCATTAGGCGCTGGTACATGGCAGCCGCGTTCGGCAAGCCGTAAGGCATGCAAACGTAGTTATGGGGTGGACTCCGCAGCGCCCCGCGCGCGAGGGCCAGAGGCGCTCCAGGGAGGCGACTCGGTTGAGCCCTGGTATGTCGGTGCAGACGCGCAGCCCACCATCCTCGCCTGGATGGGGAGCCACTGCTGGTAGGTGGCGGCCGCCTTTCATGACTCTTGACTCCTGTAGCTCCTGAATGGCTTTGCTGACGAACTCCTGAGGGTCTGGCTCTCCTTGCCTTACTCCTTCTTGAGGGAAACGTGCTTCGAAACATGCCTCCATGTGGTGCCCAAGCGCCTCCCTCGTGACCCTAGCCAGGTCGGTGGCCCTCCAGGGGAGAGCCCCTGAGCCCTGCCTGAGGAGGGCGCCGAGCACGCTTTCGTATGCGATGGAAGGAGGTTCCCCCTGGGCAGGCACGGGCCCATAGGGGCCTGCCTCCTGAGGAGCCGGGCCAGACGATGTCTTCTTCTTGGGGGCGGTCTCGGGAAGCCTCTTGCTTCCGCGATCAGGGTCTTCTAGTGGCGCGGCCTGAAAGGCTCATTCCAGGGAACACACCGCATCCTTCTCTTCACAGGGCACCATGATGACTCCGCCACTTCCTGGCATGTTGAGGACGTTGTAGCCGTGGTGGGTTACGGCCATGAACTTGGCCAGCGTTGGGTACCCGAGGATGGCGTTGCACGGCAGGCGAATGTGAGCGACGTCGAAGTCCATGAGCTCGGTGCGGTAGTTGTCGCGTGCCCCGAAGGTGACAGGGAGGCGGACCTGACCAATCGGGACCGTGGAGCCGTCGGTGATTCCGGAGAAAGGCTTGGTTGGATGAAGCTGACTGTAGGGCACTTGGAGATTGTTGAATGTTTCCACGGACAGGACATTGAGCCTTTCCCCGCCATCGATGAGGGTCCTGGTGACCACCACATTGCTGATGATTGGGGAACAAAGAATCGGGAGGACTCCGGCTGTAGCCGCACACTTGAGGTGATCTGCTTAGCTGAACGTGATGGCGCACGCCGACCACCTGAGCGGGCGTGTGGCTTCGAGCTTGGGGAGGACTGCATTCACTTCGCGGGCGAACTGCTTGAAGATGCGTTGAGAGGCTGGGGCTTGAGCCCCGCCCAGGATGCAGGCGATCGCGCGTGGTTCCTGGAAGCCCCCAGCCTCCTCGTCCTGGTGGCGGTCCTCGTTTCTCCTTGGTTGCGGCAGCAGCAGAGGGAGGCCTGTGTTGCCTTGCGGGCGATCCTCACGAGGCCGACCCCTCCAGTCTCCCTCGCGAGGCGGGTCTTGCCAGCGATCCTCGTGAGGTTGATCGCGCCACCCTTGGCGCGGGCCACGGTCTTCCCAGCGTCCTGCGTTCCTTCCTCCTCCTCGACCGTAACCCCGGTCATCGCGGTCGGGGCGACGGCCGATCCTTCCTTCTCCCTTGGCTCGGAGCTCTTGACATTTGTTGGTGTTGTGGGTGTGGAGGTCGTGGTACACACAGTACCGACTGCCCTTGGAAGGTTCGGGATGATCTCTGCCCCGCTTGGTGTCTGGTTCTGCCGCGAGCACGGTAGCCCCCTGGCGCTTCACATCCTAGGCCTTGGGCTTCTTCTCTTCCGGGTCCGCGGCAGGCAGCCCGAGGAGGGAGAGACGCCCTTCGTCAGCCCTGGCGCACTTGGTTGCCAAGTTGAACAGCTCCAAAGAAGTGCACAGGTCTTCATGCATCGCCAGCTCCTCCTTCATCTTGACAACGCGCACGCCGTCGGAGAAGGTTGAGATGATGGCCTCCTCAGTCACCCTGGGAATCTTGAGGCGTGCGTTGTTGAAGCGCTGGATGTACTTCTGTAGGGTCTCCCCGGGTTGTTGCTTGATGCGGCGCATGTCGCTCACGGCGGGTGGCCGGTCTCGAGTACCTTGGAAGTTGGCGATGAAGCGGGTGCGCATCTCGTCCCAGGAGGAGATCGTGCCTGGAGCCAGGTTCAGGAGCCAGGTGCACGCCCTGTCCTTGAGTGCCATGGGAAACCAGTTCGCCATGACCTTCTCGTCTCCGTTGGCAGCTTCGATGCCCAGCTCGTAGAGCTAGAGGAACTCCACAGGGTCAGCCGTGCCGTCGTAGCAAGGAGGCAGGTCTGGCTTGAACTTGCCGGGCCACGCGACACTGCGTAGCTCGGCGGTGAAGGCACGGCAGCCTGCTGTGGCCACGTGAGGCCTTGGGTGACGGAGAGCTTGGTCTTGCATGTCCCCACACGCCGCAGCTGGGTCTTGACGTGCAGGGGCAGGAGCATGGTCGCGACGTGCTGGAGCAGGGAGCGCCCGGGCAGCTTCTTGCGGGCGAGGGACTTCCTGGCAGCTCTGCTCTTGCTGCGCTGGCACCTGACGGAGCGGGTTCCGCCCAGGGGCCACGCGCCTTGGAGCCATGGCGCCTTCCTGAGGAGGAGGCGGCCGGGGCACCGCCGGAGCTTCGGTGCCCGCATGGGGCAGGGTGCGGTGCAGCGGAACGGACGGCGCAGGAGAGCCCCCTGCGGCACGGACGAGCTCGGCGACGCGGTCGAGCCATTCTTCGTAGACGTCGTCGACAGGGCGGTAGCGCAAGAGCTCGTTCGCTGCGATGAGCGCAGCTCGAGCCTCCATGGGTGCGTGGAGCGCGCGGGACGAAGAACCAGCCGGGGGGAGCGAGGGAGTTGCGGTGCGGCCGTCTTGCGGCACGGAGGGATGCTGAGGCGATGCTTGCTGCTTGTCCCCCGCCGGGCCGGTGGCGGTGTTGACGGCAGGTGACGGGGAACGGTGAGGACGCCCGCCGACAGGAGCCGTCTGGGCGATGCGGGAAGCGAGAGCGGCCCAGCGCTCGGCGCGGGCCCGACGAGCCTCGGACGTGGGTGCGATGGTCGGAGGAGAACGGTGCGGTGGAAGATGAATTGCGGCGCACCCCTACCTGGCGCGCCAAATGTCGGATTTCGGGTTCCGGTAGACCCTTGAGGTTCGAACACTGGGGTGCGCGCGGAGATTTTTCTTCCTACCTACCTGCACCCCTCCGCCTCGCTAAGATCTAAGCTATGGAAAGAACAACACAAGGGACACAGGGTTTATACTGGTTCGGGCCACCGTTGTGGTGTAATACCCTACTCCAGTGTGTGGCGTGGTGGATTGCCTCTTGGGCTGATGATGATGAATGATACAAGGAAGAACAGCCTCGCGAGGGTCTGTTCTTGGCTGGGGTGATGAACTGCCGGGAGGAGTTCGGCCACCCTTCTGTCTCTCTCTGATTCCTCTCCTATTCAACCTCTCTTCCCAACCCCTCTTCTTAATCCTTCCCCGCAGACCCCCTTCTTCTGTGGGTGGCTGGTCCTATTTATAGAGGCCCTGGTCCTCTTCCCAAATATCGAGCGGGAAGAGAGCCAACAATAGCGGGCTAATTTGAAGGGGGACAGCTAGTACTAGCTACCCTGACAAAAGCAGTCTTCGCCTGCACAAAGCTCTGGTGGTGACGTCGTCCTGGGCTCCACGATGACCTCCATCTTGCAGTCTTCCTGGTCTTGGTCTTGTTGCACCGAAATGGCAACCTTTTCCTGATGCCTCGGTACTCCGCGGCTGCGCTTGCCCCCTTTGCACCAAAGAGGAAAGGAGGACACTACGCGGGCTGGCACCCGCCTGGCGCCCTTGGTCGTCATGGCTTGCGTCACGGGAACCTCGTGAGGTACCCCGCCTTGATCTCTCCGCCTCCTTGCGAGCCAGCCTGATGAGGCCGTGCCTGAGGAAGCTCTGTGTCGTCCGCCCCGCGAGGCTTGGCCCCTCACGAGGGTCTTGGGTCTATGTTGATGAAGATGGGCCATGCTGGGCCCCCCTTTGAGCCACGCCACAGGCCGCAGGCAGGCAAGTCTGGGACCCCCGTTCCCAGAACACCGACACAGCCCACGCGCATCAAAAGTCGGCCTGGAGGCAATGAATTCCTCCCGGTCCCTGCGTTGGAACATGGGAATGAAGACGCTAGGCGGGTACTCCTGGTTGTCTCCAACTATGAGGCGCAGGATGGCGTCCACTCGTCGTCAGGCAGGTTCCCCGGCCTCAGGCGGGCCTTGTTTTCCCCTCCTTCAAGCTGCAGAAGGGGCGCGCGCGCGCCTGGAGTGGGGCGATCCGCAGCATCAGGAACTCCCTCAGGAGCATCGCTCCCGTTATTCTGGCCACCCTCGCATTGCCGGGCTTCAAGTCAACCATCATCTGCTCTAACACTGACGACGCCCGCTCGTCGACAAGCTCCGCCCTAGGCCACTCCTTGCCTTGCCGAGGCGCCTCCGTCGGCAATGTCAGGCGCGGATGAGCGAGCTTGGCGTCCACCATGACCCACTTGGATCAAATATTGTCGGCCCTCTTCCCGGTGCTCGAGATCGAGTTGGCCTTGCCAAACACGGCGAAGTTAGTGCATCCAAAGATGTGGCCCTCGCTGACGCGGAGGAAGAAGAAATGGCGCAGGAGAGCCACGGACGGCATCACGCCCAGGTACGCCTCACAGTAGTACGCAAAGATGGACAGGAGGAGGACAGAGTTGGGATGGAGGTGCAACGCTTGCAGCCCATAGTGGTCGAGGACTTCATAAAAAAGTCAGAGAAGGGAGGAACCAACCCGACAGCAACGCCGCTCAAAAACAAGGGGAAGAATGTGCTCCCCTCAGGCTCCGGCTCGTCGGAGACAAGCCGGAGCTCCATCTTCCCCCACTCGTTGCTCTCTCCTGCCGTCAGCAGGCGCACGGAGGCAAGGCTTTTCTCCGTGACAGTGGGCGCCTCAAGAGCGGGCTCGTACCAAGCCGGGGACGAGGAAGCCTTGACCTTGCACGGCGCCATGAGCGGCAGATGCAGAACTAGGCCAGAGCAGATCTGCAGGTAGCAGCGGCAAAGAGCGAGAAAGGGGATCTGGAGCGAGGCAAGGAAGAAGCAATGAAGGCAAGTGCGCCCCGCACCAGCCTTTTGTCAGGTCAAGCAGTTGCCAAAATAGCATGGGGAAGCGAAGATGCCCACGTCTAATCAACCGCCATGCGTCAACCGAGGCCGCAGGCTTTGGGGGTCCGCGGCGCTTCGAGCTTGACCTTTGGCCTCGCCGCGAAGCCAAGCCCTCATGCACCTTGGGCCTGGGGGCTACTTTTGGCGTTCTGGGAACGGGGGTCCCCAGACTTTCCTGCCTGCGGCCCGCAGCGTGGCTAAGCCAGCAGGCCGTACGGCCCATCCGCACCAATGAAGCGCCCAAGACCCTCGCGAGGGGACAAGCCTCGTGAGGTGGACGACACAAGACCTCCTCTGGAGCGGCCTAGCTAGGCAGGCTCACGAGGAGCGGAGATATCAAGGCAAGGTGAACCTCACGAGCTTCTCGTGACGTGAGCCGTGATGATCGACACCAGGCGGGCGCCAGCGCGGACAGTGTCCTTGTTTCTTCTTTGGTGCAAAGGGGGCAATCACAGCCGCGGAGTACCAAGGCCTCGGGCAAAGGTTGCCATTTCGGTGCAACAAGACCAAGACCGAGGAGCGCAAGATGGAGGTCACCGTGGAGCCCAGAACGGCGTCACCACCAGAGCTTTGTGTAGGCGAAGACTACCTTTTGTCAGGATAGCTTGTACTAGTTGTCCCCCTTCAAATTAGCCCGCCATTGTTCCCTCCCTTCCCGCTCGATATTTGGGAAGAGGACCAGGGCCTCTATAAATAGGACTAGCCACCGCAGTGGAAAGGGGAGCTAAAAAAGGGAGAGGAGCTAAAAAAAGAGAAGAGCTAAAAAGAGAGACCACCTCACACACAAGCTCACCGAGCACAAGAATGCCTCAACCTCAGGAGGCCATTCTGCCCTTGTACTGTTCATCATCAGCCCAAGAGGCAATCCACCACCACCACACTGAAGTAGGGTATTACACCACAACGGTGGCCCGAACCAGTATAAACCTTGTGTCCTTCTGTGTTGTGAGTTTGTCGAGTTCGTCCGCAAGATCCATGCAAGCTAGAGCGTAGGTCGGTTGGAGGGAAAGACTTTGCGCGCACCCCAGTGTTCGAACCTTAAGGGTTTGCCAGGACCCCATACCCCGACATTTATGAGTTCAGGACCCTCTCGGAGGAGGTAAAAGCCCTACGTCTCGTTGCCGCTGAGGCTGGTCGATTGGATATGTGTGTAAGTTATAGGGGGTGTGAACCCTTGTACCAGAGGAGGAGGTGGCTTATATAGAGTGCGCCAGGCCCCTCCAGCCCTCGGTTATACAGGGTTCAATGTGAGTTAAGACAGGAGCATTACTGGTAACGCCTGGTATTAAATGATCTTTATGACTACACAGTGAATGCCCAACTATTGCCATCCTGGGATGACTGTAGGCCTTCTATGCTCCGAGTGATTCTTTTGTATGGTCGAGTGTAATGATTATGTCGAGTGGAATTGGGATATCCGAGTGGAATCTATGGTCGAGTGGATTACACTTCAGGGTGATTTCAGTCGGCATCTTCTATAGAACTTTGTATGTCTATGACTCTAGGGCAGTGTCCTTGGGTAGGGTGTCTAAGCCAGGCCTAGGACCCTACCCTAGGTACATGTCATCGTCATTAGCCCCTGAATGGATTGAGGTCCGAGTGAGGAAGGGTTGAAGTTGACTCCGGCTCGATTCAATGCTTCAGATGCGTTTCATCAAGGTCTTGAAAGCATACTGGTACTTTAACTCTGCATCAGTTGCCTTGATCGATTCCGGCTTCTAAAATCACCGAGTGAATTGTGCTACAAATCTTCGAGTGAATTGGGATATATATCTTCGGTGCAATTGAATGCTCTATGGTTTCCAGATCTCATGGGATTCAAAATTTTGGAGAAGCGCGTGGGACGAGGCATGGCGCCGTAAGCGGAGCAAGTAGACAGGGACTCCTCGATCTTCATGCTGCATTTTTCGCCACGTCTCGAGCCAGCACCTATTGCGAGATGTGATAAGATTTCTCGAGCCCACATGTCAGCCACTCGGAAGCGGGTCCATAAAATGCGCCATTGCCGATGCGAGGCACTGTGCACCCCATTCGTTCCCCTTTCTCTCTTCTTCTCCGCCTCGCATCTCCCTACTCTCCTCACCTCTGCCTGACTTGCTCAAGCTCTGCCACCATGGCGAAAGAAAGGACTGTGGCCCCTCAGCGTGCGAAGAAGGCGACGATGGCGAAGGGTAAGAAGACGGTGAGGGGTCGACATCGCGGTCTGGTTTGCCGCCTGGTTGGACCCAGGGGGACTGGATCCATTCCACCATGGTGAAGGAGGATCTAGAGAACCTCTCCAACGACGGCCTGATCACCCATGGGTCTTGGAGGCTGTCTGAGAGAGAATTTGAGCCCCAGCCACGCGAGGATGAGTGTCCTTCTCACCACCCATGTCGAGCGTGGTTTCTCTCAGCCCCTCATCCGTTCTTTTGGGGTTTCTTGAATTTCTTCAGTGCCCAGATCCATCATTTTCCTCCCAACACGATCTCATATCTTGTTGCGTTCATCTCAATGTGCGAAAACTTCCTAGGGTGCCAGCCACATTGGGGCCTATTCAAACACATCTTCATTTGCCATTCTCAGTCGGTGAAGAAGGCTAGTCCAAGTGATGAAAATACGCACGTGATCCAGATTTGCGGGGGGTTGGGATCCAAACTAGAGGTAGAAGTACTTTTCCTCCCATGACCTTTACCGAGTCAGTGTGGGGATGGTAGTCGACTTGGTTCTACTGCAAGGACATCCCGACTCCTGGTCAGTCGATCGGCCTCCCCCATTTCACTATGGAGAGACTCCGTCAGGCTTCTTCACTGATCGTAAACACATAAGAGAAAGGTGAGGTAACCCTTTTAGTCGACGCTGTCATTAACTTTGTCCGGGAGGGTGTGATGGGCATGGATCTGTTGGACGTGCTCCTCAGTCGACGCATCCAGCCTCTCCAAGCTCGTGACCACCCAATGTGGATGTACTCGGGCACTGAAGACACAGCCCGGATCCAGCAGAAGGAGGTCTCTGAGGAAACGGTGGCTCAGTGGCTGCGAAGCATCACTGAGAATAAGGATAACCCTCGCGGAGCTTGGAGGATTTTCCCATTCGATGCCGACAATGCTCCAGAAGAGGTTAGGCATGCTTTACCGAGTGTGCTTTTTCAACACGTGATCGTTCTTGAATCCAACTGATATTTATAACTTGTGCCTTGTAGATTTTCACCAAGATATACTCGATGCCGAACGGGGAGCAGCACCGGGAGGGAGTGGAGAGTGATGGTGAAAATGTTGATTGGCAATATGAAGATGACAGCGATGAGGACGGCGAGGACTCTGACAGCAGCGAGGAAGTCGACTTGCCGCCCTGCTCTGAACGACGCTCCAAGCATTCGCAGGATCCCATGGGAGGACACGGCAAAGCAATTCTGCCGAGTGCAAAAATTCCGAAGCGCACTCGGACCTCAACTCCAGAGCCATCGAAGAAGGCTGCGAAGCAAGCCAAAGTTGTCCCATCGAAGCCCAGAAGGCCCTGCCCAGGATGAAGATGGTCATGCGGGTTGCTTCAGCCTAAGTGTTTCTTTTCTTCGTCTTTTGTTTCCACTTTGCACTTCCTTACTTGCTTAACTGAGTGAGATTTGGAACTTTCAGCATAGCTACTTCTGCGACTTCCATGGATGTTGATGAGGAGCAAGGTGACGCGGAGACCACGGATGCAGCGACTTCTCAGGCAGGTATAATTCCATGGTCGTGCTTTTACTCTACTGATTGTTTTGATGGATGACTGGAATCTTACAGTCGAGTGTTTTGTAGTACCGAGAGATGTTATCCAGCTTCCAGACGATGATGATGATGATGAAGAACTGCCTCAAAGGAGCACATGGAGAAGGGGTAGAACTTTGAGCAGGAGGGTGCCTGCCAGTAAAGCGCCTTCGCCCGGCGTCTGAGCATGAGGTCCAACAACTTGACGATCCAGTACGGGCTACTGTCTCTTTTACAGATCCTCTGTCGACTGATCAACCTTCAGCGTCGACTGTTCAGACTTCTGGTCCGACTGCACCACCTCAAGCTCAAACTCCACTAGCCACGTCATCAGTTCCTTCATCCGTTCCATTTGCTCTACATCATATCCTGGAGGACCAAGTGGGATCTGCCAAAGAATCTATGATCCAGGAAGGTGTGATGATGGACCAACTAAAGGTGGTGTATGACACCAGCAAGGCTGCCTACGATGCCAGCTCTGCTCTTCAAGGTAATGTCCAAGTAAGTGGGATTGTAAGTTGATTTACGATTGATTTTCTAGCTTGACTCTTGTTCTGTTAGGATATGCTATCTGAAAAACTGTTCCTTTATTATTCATAAGATGTTGGTCTACACCTTGCATCTGCACACTGACTAGGTGTTTTTTGTAGTTGTGTAGCTCTTTCACTTGTAGCCGTGTAGCTCTTTCACTCAAATTAGACAGGTCTTGTCGAGTGAGATCATGGTCCAGTGGGGGCATGCTGAGTGCACCCACTGGGTGTAGTCCCCGAGACCACGGTCGAGTGCGCATAGTCGATGGTGGTTTGAGAGCAAATGTTTTTTACTCCTTCCACTCAGGCTGGGTGGACCTTACCAAGTGGGAAATCGAACCAGTGGTGGCACGCTTAGTGCACCCACTAGGTGTAGTCCCCGAGACTATTGTTGGATGTTTGATTCAGCAGCTGTCTTAGAACTTTTTGCTATAACAATCTGATCTTACATATTTTCATTTAGAAATAACTGATCTTCGTTTCTGTTGACTGATTTGTCTTTTGTCGACTCCAGAAATCTTGTGAACTTGGGACCAAGTATGCTGGTTTCGAGAAGGAGAAGATCCAACTCAAGCTTGACCTGGATCTTGCCAAGGAGAACCTGAAGAAAGCCCAGGATGAAGTAGCTATCATGGGAGGTAATAACTTGCTGACTACTCACCTTGCCATTTTTTCCTTTGCATCCTTTGAACAGAGTGATTCCACTCGAACAGATGTGCATAGTGAAAACTGTCAACTCCAAGCTCGTCCGAGAAATGTTATTCCTTTAGACAAAATGAAGCAAGCTTTGGAGCAAAAGGACCTTGATCTTGCGGCGACGCAGAAGACAACACGTGAGAAGACTGAACTTGCTGACAGGAAGCTTGCTTCTGTCGGAAAGTTGGAAGAGGAGAACGCCAAGCTGAAAACTGTCGTTGACGAGGCAAAGAAAGAAACGGTGCAGCTGAAGGAGAAGAAGGTGGCCCTGGCTGACAAAGTGGATGTTCTCACTCGGAAGAGGGATGAACTAGAAGCTTATCTGGGTGGTCTTGCGAAAAAGATGTTCCTCATGCTTGAAGGTATTTTCCCTCATCCGACTGGATTGAAAAAATTCATCACAATGTTGCTGCCAATTCACCATATTTCACTTCGTGCAGAATTCTGTCAGAATTTTGAAGAGGAAACCGAGCAAATTGAGACGGGAGTGGACCCCATCAACTCCCCTGTTAAGGATGAAGCTACCATGAATGTGCTGCGGCTGGAATCCCGCCTTGCTAGTGTCTTGGACTATCTTATCGACTGAAAGTGGCATTGTCACGGATTCACAAGGAGCTGTGGCCAGAGGATGTGTTTCAAAATGATCTCGAGTCGCTGATGACTCAACTCAATGACATCCCTGACCGAGTGCAGGCATCGAAGAAGTCATCTACTTGATGCGGTGCTGAAGTGGCTCTATCACTCGTCTGCGTTCATTGCAAGGACGCCACGGAGGAATAGTTGAAAGCTCTATAGGTGGCAAACACCAATAAGCTTCAATTTCAGTCTTTCATTGAGACCCTCATCGATGCAACCACTCGCATCGCAGACGGTATTGACTTGGATATCTTTGTCGAGCCAGCAAGTCCTCCTCCTGCTGAGTGAAAAACTTGATAACCTGGTTTAATTTGCCTTAGAATGCCGAGTGCTTTTGAAATCATTAAAACTCCTTCGGGCCTGGTGCCCAAGTATTTCGATTTGAGGTTCTGAACCTTACTGGATTTATCCATACATGGTTGTTTACTTAGGCGAGAGGGTTGCTCTTCACTCAGAGTGTTTTTATAACTTAGGCGAGTACAGGATCGTAGCTAAGGCCCCGAGTGAGAAGGTTGCTCTTCATTCGGAGTGTGTTTTGAAAGTTAGGCGAGTACGCGGTCGCAGCTAAGCCCCCGAGTGAGAGGGTTGCTCTTCACTCAGAGTGTTTTATAACATAGGCGAATACAGGATCGCAGCTAAGCCCCCGAGTGAGAGGGTTGCTCTTCACTCGGAGTGGGTTTTGAAACTTAGGCGAGTACGGGGTCATAGCTAAGCCCCCGAGTGAGAGGGTTGCTCTTC